>NC_060897.1:0-9067 GCF_014805685.1 Silurus meridionalis
GGCACCTGGATTTGAACCAAGGACCCCTTGATCTGCAGTCAAATGCTCTACCACTGAGCTGTACCCCCAAAAAACTATGACTGAAGAGTTAGAGTTGACAGTAGAGTTGAAAGAATCAACCTCAGCAAAATCCATAATGGGGCACTTGCAACAGAGACCTCTTGATCTGTAGTCAGATGTTCTGCCACTTAGCATCGTGTTCACCTGTGTTTGGGGTATAGCTCAGTGGTAGAGCATTTGACTGCAGATCAAGAGGTCCCTGGTTCAAATCCAGGTGCCCCCTTTCACACTCTTGGTTGAGAGTAAGCTTCTCTCACCAAACCATTATAAAATATAAGCTTCTAGTGCTTTGTCAAAAAATATTAGCTTCCAATACTTTGTGAAAAAGTTGTTACATTTTTTTAGATTGTTTAGAGGGTAACAAGAGTCAAAATATCATGCCAAATGAAAGATTTTCTTTTATATGCTGTTAAGCAGTTTGCTACACATGCTGAGCCTGCTGCTTAAATTGATAGCTTTAGTGCAAAACCACCATATAGCTGACAGAAAAATTCTTTAAGCAAGAGTGAGACAGGGAGCACCTGGATTTGAACCAGGGACCTTTTAATCTGCAGTCAAATGCTCTACCACTGAGCTATATCCCCAAAAACTATTACTAAAGAGTTAGAGTTGACAGTAGAGTTGAAAGAATCAACCCTCAGCAAAAATCCATAATGGGGCACTTGCAACAGAGACCTCTTGATCTGTAGTCAGATGTTCTGCCACTTAGCATCGAGTTCACCTGTGTTGGGGGTATAGCTCAGTGGTAGAGCATTTGACTGCAGATCAAGAGGTCCTGGTTCAAATCCAGGTGCCCCCTTTCACACTCTTGGTTGAGAGTAAGCTTCTCTCACCAAACCATTATAAAATATAAGCTTCTAGTGCTTTGTCAAAAAATTAGCTTCCAATACTTTGTGAAAAGGTTTTTACATTTTTCAGGTTGTTTAGAGGGTAACAAGAGTCAAAATATCATACCAAATGAAAGATTTTCTTTTATATGCTGTTAAGCAGTTTGCTACACATGCTGAGCCTGCTGCTTAAATTGATAGCTTCAGTGCAAAACCACCATCTAGGTGACAGAAGCATTCTTTAAGCAAGAGTGAGCACCTGGATTTGAACCAAGGACCCCTTGATCTGCAGTCAAATGCTCTACCACTGAGCTGTACCCCCAAAAAACTATGACTGAAGAGTTAGAGTTGACAGTAGAGTTGAAAGAATCAACCCTCAGCAAAATCCATAATGGGGCACTTGCAACAGAGACCTCTTGATCTGTAGTCAGATGTTCTGCCACTTAGCATCGAGTTCACCTGTGTTGGGGTATAGCTCAGTGGTAGAGCATTTGACTGCAGATCAAGAGGTCCTTGGTTCAAATCCAGGTGCCCCCTTTCACACTCTTGGTTGAGAGTAAGCTTCTCACACCAGACCATTATAAAATATAAGCTTCTAGTGCTTTGTCAAAAAAGATTAGCTTCCAATATTTTGTGATAAACTTGTTACATTTTTTCAGGTTGTTTAGAGGGTAACAAGAGTCAAAATATCATGCCAAATGAAAGATTTTCTTTTATATGCTGTTAAGCAGTTTGCTACACATGAGCCTGCTGCTTAAATTGATAGCTTCAGTGCAAAACCACCATCTAGGTGACAGAAGCATTCTTTAAGCAAGAGTGAGAGAGGGCACCTGGATTTGAACCAAGGACCCTTGATCTGCAGTCAAATGCTCTACCACTGAGCTGTACCCCCAAAAAACTATGACTGAAGAGTTAGAGTTGACAGTAGAGTTGAAAGAATCAACCCTCAGCAAAAATCCATAATGGGGCACTTCAGAGACCTCTTGATCTGTAGTCAGATGTTCTGCCACTTAGCATCGAGTTCACCTGTGTTGGGGTATAGCTCAGTGGTAGAGCATTTGACTGCAGATCAAGAGGTCCTGGTTCAAACCAGGTGCCCCTTTCACACTCTTGGTTGAGAGTAAGCTTCTCTCACCAAACCATTATAAAATATAAGCTTCTAGTGCTTTGTCAAAAAAATTAGCTTCCAATACTTTGTGAAAAAGTTGTTACATTTTTTCAGGTTGTTTAGAGGGTAACAAGAGTCAAAATATCATACCAAATGAAAGATTTTCTTTTATATGCTGTTAAGCAGTTTGCTACACATGCTGAGCCTGCTGCTTAAATTGATAGCTTCAGTGCAAAACCACCATCTAGGTGACAGAAGCATTCTTTAAGCAAGAGTGAGAGAGGGCACCTGGATTTGAACCAAGGACCCTTGATCTGCAGTCAAATGCTCTACCACTGAGCTGTACCCCAAAAACTATGACTGAAGAGTTAGAGTTGACAGTAGAGTTGAAAGAATCAACCCTCAGCAAAATCCATAATGGGGCACTTGCAGAGACCTCTTGATCTGTAGTCAGATGTTCTGCCACTTAGCATAGACTTCACCTGTGTTGGGGGTATAGCTCAGTGGTAGAGCATTTGACTGCAGATCAAGAGGTCCCTGGTTCAAATCCAGGTGCCCCCTTTCACACTCTTGGTTGAGTAAGCTTCTCTCACCAAACCATTATAAAATATAAGCTTCTAGTGCTTTGTCAAAAAAATTAGCTTCCAATACTTTGTGAAAAAGTTGTTACATTTTTTCAGGTTGTTTAGAGGGTAACAAGAGTCAAAATATCATGCCAAATGAAAGATTTTCTTTTATATGCTGTTAAGCAGTTTGCTACACATGCTGAGCCTGCTGCTTAAATTGATAGCTTTAGTGCAAAACCACCATATAGCTGACAGAAAAATTCTTTAAGCAAGAGTGAGACAGGAGCACCTGGATTTGAACCAGGACCTTTTAATCTGCAGTCAAATGCTCTACCACTGAGCTATATCCCCAAAAACTATTACTAAAGAGTTAGAGTTGACAGTAGAGTTGAAAGAATCAACCCTCAGCAAAAATCCATAATGGGGCACTTGCAACAGAGACCTCTTGATCTGTAGTCAGATGTTCTGCCACTTAGCATCGAGTTCACCTGTGTTGGGGGTATAGCTCAGTGGTAGAGCATTTGACTGCAGATCAAGAGGTCCCTGGTTCAAATCCAGGTGCCCCCTTTCACACTCTTGGTTGAGAGTAAGCTTCTCACCAAACCATTATAAAATATAAGCTTCTAGTGCTTTGTCAAAAAATTAGCTTCCAATACTTTGTGAAAAGTTGTTACATTTTTCAGGTTGTTTAGAGGGTAACAAGAGTCAAAATATCATACCAAATGAAAGATTTTCTTTATATGCTGTTAAGCAGTTTGCTACACATGCTGAGCCTGCTGCTTAAATTGATAGCTTCAGTGCAAAACCACCATCTAGGTGACAGAAGCATTCTTTAAGCAAGAGTGAGAGAGGGGGCACCTGGATTTGAACCAAGGACCCATTGATCTGCAGGCAAATGCTCTACCACTGAGCTGTACCCCCAAAAAACTATGACTGAAGAGTTAGAGTTGACAGTAGAGTTGAAAGAATCAACCCTCAGCAAAATCCATAATGGGGCACTTGCAGCAGAGACCTCTTGATCTGTAGTCAGATGTTCTGCCACTTAGCATCGAGTTCACCTGTGTTGGGGGTATAGCTCAGTGGTAGAGCATTTGACTGCAGATCAAGAGGTCCCTGGTTCAAATCCAGGTGCCCCCTTTCACACTCTTGGTTAAGAGTAAGCTTCTCTCACCAAACCATTATAAAATATAAGCTTCTAGTGCTTTGTCAAAAAATTAGCTTCCAATACTTTGTGAAAAGTTGTTACATTTTTCAGGTTGTTTAGAGGGTAACAAAGTCAAAATATCATGCCAAATGAAAGATTTTCTTTTATATGCTGTTAAGCAGTTTGCTACACATGCTGAGCCTGCTGCTTAAATTGATAGCTTCAGTGCAAAACCACCATCTAGGTGACAGAAGCATTCTTTAAGCAAGAGTGAGAGAGGGGGCACCTGGATTTGAACCAAGGACCCCTTGATCTGCAGTCAAATGCTCTACCACTGAGCTGTACCCCCAAAAAACTATGACTGAAGAGTTAGAGTTGACAGTAGAGTTGAAAGAATCAACCTCAGCAAAATCCATAATGGGGCACTTGCAACAGAGACCTCTTGATCTGTAAGATGTTCTGCCACTTAGCATCGAGTTCACCTGTGTTGGGGGTATAGCTCAGTGGTAGAGCATTTGACTGCAGATCAAGAGGTCCCTGGTTCAAATCAGGTGCCCCTTTCACACTCTTGGTTGAGAGTAAGCTTCTCTCACCAAACCATTATAAAATATAAGCTTCTAGTGCTTTGTCAAAAAATTAGCTTCCAATACTTTGTGAAAAGTTGTTACATTTTTCAGGTTGTTTAGAGGGTAACAAGAGTCAAAATATCATGCCAAATGAAAGATTTTCTTTTATATGCTGTTAAGCAGTTTGCTACACATGCAGACCCTGCTGCTTAAATTGATAGCTTTAGTGCAAAACCACCATATAGGTGACAGAAGAATTCTTTAAGCAAGAGTGAGACAAGGGGCACCTGGATTTGAACCAGGGACCTCTTGATCTGCAGTCAAATGCTCTACCACTGAGCTGTACCCCCAAAAAACTATGACTGAAGAGTTAGAGTTGACAGTAGAGTTGAAAGAATCAACCCTCAGCAAAAATCCATAATGGGGGCACTTGCAACAGAGACCTCTTGATCTGTAGTCAGATGTTCTGCCACTTAGCATAGCCTTCACCTGTGTTGGGGGTATAGCTCAGTGGTAGAGCATTTGACTGCAGATCAAGAGGTCCCTTGTTCAAATCCAGGTGCCCCTTTCACATGCTTGGTTAAGAGTAAGCTTCTCTCACCAAACCATTATAAAATATAAGCTTCTAGTGCTTTGTCAAAAAAATTTGCTTCCAATACTTTGTGAAAAAGTTGTTACATTTTTCAGGTTGTTTAGAGGGTAACAAGAGTCAAAATATCATACCAAATGAAAGATTTTCTTTTATATGCTGTTAAGCAGTTTGCTACACATGCTGAGCCTGCTGCTTAAATTGATAGCTTCAGTGCAAAACCACCATCTAGGTGACAGAAGCATTCTTTAAGCAAGAGTGAGAGAGGGGGCACTTGGATTTGAACAAGGACCCCTTGATCTGCAGTCAAATGCTCTACCACTGAGCTGTACCCCCAAAAAACTATGACTGAAGAGTTAGAGTTGACAGTAGAGTTGAAAGAATCAACCCTCAGCAAAAATCCATAATGGGGCACTTGCAACAGAGACCTCTTGATCTGTAGTCAGATGTTCTGCCACTTAGCATCGAGTTCACCTGTGTTGGGGGTATAGCTCAGTGGTAGAGCATTTGACTGCAGATCAAGAGGTCCCTGGTTCAAATCCAGGTGCCCCCTTTCACACTCTTGGTTGAGAGTAAGCTTCTCTCACCAAACCATTATAAAATATAAGCTTCTAGTGCTTTGTCAAAAAAATTAGCTTCCAATACTTTGTGAAACAGTTGTTACATTTTTTCAGGTTGTTTAGAGGGTAACAAAAGTCAAAATATCATGCCAAATGAAAGATTTTCTTTTATATGCTGTTAAGCAGTTTGCTACACATGCTGAGCCTGCTGCTTAAATTGATAGCTTCAGTGCAAAACCACCATCTAGGTGACAGAAGCATTCTTTAAGCAAGAGTGAGAGGGGCACCTGGATTTGAACCAGGACCTTAATCTGCAGTCAAATGCTCTACCACTGAGCTGTACCCCCAAAAAACTATGACTGAAGAGTTAGAGTTGACAGTAGAGTTGAAAGAATCAACCCTCAGCAAAAATCCATAATGGGGCACTTGCAACAGAGACCTCTTGATCTGTAGTCAGATGTTCTGCCACTTAGCATCGAGTTCACCTGTGTTGGGGGTATAGCTCAGTGGTAGAGCATTTGACTGCAGATCAAGAGGTCCCTGGTTCAAATCCAGGTGCCCCCTTTCACACTCTTGGTTGAGAGTAAGCTTCTCTCACCAAACCATTATAAAATATAAGCTTCTAGTGCTTTGTCAAAAAAATTAGCTTCCAATACTTTGTGAAAAAGTTGTTACATTTTTTCAGGTTGTTTAGAGGGTAACAAGAGTCAAAATATCATGCCAAATGAAAGATTTTCTTTTATATGCTGTTAAGCAGTTTGCTACACATGCGAGCCTGCTGCTTAAATTGATAGCTTAGTGCAAAACCACCATCTAGGTGACAGAAGAATTCTTTAAGCAAGAGTGAGACATGGGGCACCTGGATTTGAACCAGGGACCTCTTGATCTGCAGTCAAATGCTCTACCACTGAGCTATATCCCCAAAAACTATTACTAAAGAGTTAGAGTTGACAGTAGAGTTGAAAGAATCAACCCTCAGCAAAAATCCATAATGGGGCACTTGTACAGAGACCTCTTGATCTGTAGTCAGATGTTCTGCCACTTAGCATCGAGTTCACCTGTGTTGGGGGTATAGCTCAGTGGTAGAGCATTTGACTGCACATCAAGAGGTCCCTTGTTCAAATCCAGGTGCCCCTTTCACATCTTGGTTGAGAGCTTCTCTCACCAAACCATTATAAAATATAAGCTTCTAGTGCTTTGTCAAAAAAATTAGCTTCCAATACTTTGTGAAAAAGTTGTTACATTTTTTCAGGTTGTTTAGAGGGTAACAAGAGTCAAAATATCATGCCAAATGAAAGATTTTCTTTTATATGCTGTTAAGCAGTTTGCTACACATGCCAAAGCTGCTGCTTAAATTGATAGCTTCAGTGCAAAACCACCATCTAGGTGACAGAAGCATTCTTTAAGCAAGAGTGAGAGAGGGGGCACCTGGATTTGAACCAAGGACCCCTTGATCTGCAGTCAAATGCTCTACCACTGAGCTGTACCCCCAAAAAACTATGACTGAAGAGTTAGAGTTGACAGTAGAGTTGAAAGAATCAACCTCAGCAAAATCCATAATGGGGCACTTGCAGAGACCTCTTGATCTGTAGTCAGATGTTCTGCCACTTAGCATAGCCTTCACCTGTGTTGGGGGTATAGCTCAGTGGTAGAGCATTTGACTGCAGATCAAGAGGTCCTGGTTCAAATCCAGGTGCCCCTTTCACACTTGGTTGAGTAAGCTTCTCTCACCAAACCATTATAAAATATAAGCTTCTAGTGCTTTGTCAAAAAAATTAGCTTCCAATACTTTGTGAAAAAGTTGTTACATTTTTTCAGGTTGTTTAGAGGGTAACAAAAGTCAAAATATCATGCCAAATGAAAGATTTTCTTTTATATGCTGTTAAGCAGTTTGCTACACATGCTGAGCCTGCTGCTTAAATTGATAGCTTCAGTGCAAAACCACCATCTAGGTGACAGAAGCATTCTTTAAGCAAGAGGAGAGAGGGGGCACCTGGATTTGAACCAAGGACCCCTTGATCTGCAGTCAAATGCTCTACCACTGAGCTGTACCCCCAAAAAACTATGACTGAAGAGTTAGAGTTGACAGTAGAGTTGAAAGAATCAACCCTCAGCAAAATCCATAATGGGGCACTTGGCAGAGACCTCTTGATCTGTAGTCAGATGTTCTGCCACTTAGCATCGAGTTCACCTGTGTTGGGGGTATAGCTCAGTGGTAGAGCATTTGACTGCAGATCAAGAGGTCCCTGGTTCAAATCCAGGTGCCCCCTTTCACATTCTTGGTTGAGAGTAAGCTTCTCTCACCAAACCATTATAAAATATAAGCTTCTAGTGCTTTGTCAAAAAAAATTAGCTTCCAATACTTTGTGAAAAAGTTGTTACATTTTTTCAGGTTGTTTAGAGGGTAACAAGAGTCAAAATATCATGCCAAATGAAAGATTTTCTTTTATATGCTGTTAAGCAGTTTGCTACACATGCTGAGCCTGCTGCTTAAATTGATAGCTTTAGTGCAAAACCACCATATAGCTGACAGAAAAATTCTTTAAGCAAGAGTGAGACAGGGAGCACCTGGATTTGAACCAGGGACCTTTTAATCTGCAGTCAAATGCTCTACCACTGAGCTATATCCCCAAAAACTATTACTACAGAGTTAGAGTTGACAGTAGAGTTGAAAGAATCAACCTCAGCAAAATCCATAATGGGGCACTTGTAACAGAGACCTCTTGATCTGTAGTCAGATGTTCTGCCACTTAGCATCAAGTTCACCTGTGTTGGGGTATAGCTCAGTGGTAGAGCATTTGACTGCAGATCAAGAGGTCCCTGAGTGTTTGCAGTTTGGAATGTGATTTTGATAAAATTGTGGGGTTTAATTTGAGGTGTAATTAGTTTGTACTGCATGTGGTGACCTGTTGTTGTTATACTTAAAGTGACCATTAGGGAGTAGAAGTGCATTGAAAATAGAGAATGAGAGAACACGTGATTAGCGCGTGTCAGATGTGTTATGAGCTATTAGAAAAGAAATCATTCATGCTACCTGGTCGCTTCCTTCTGTTTCCTGACAACACTGCACTTTTAACAGACTTTATTTCATTTCCTTAGATTATTCATTATACTTACCTTCTCTGAACACAAACAGATTTTGTACTTAAACACATGGTAGTATTTATAGTCTCTTATCATCCTTCAATAATCATCTACTTATTAAGATGTTTAAAAGAAATTATAATAAGAATAAAATAATCTGGTAAATTAATCACAAATAAATTAACTGTAATACATATTTTATTGAATACAATTAGGTCCAAAAATGTATTTAAAAGAAAAACATTAATGAAAGATGTGATTGATTTTGATCTGCTTCAGTCTTTTACAAGCACTTAGTGTTTTCTCAACTGGTCCACTACACCATAATATGTATGGGATTTTATATTGATATTAAAATAAGAAACCAAACTCTATAAAATCATCTCAGCAGTATTAAAATCAAGATTTGGTGATTTCTGTAAAAAGCTTGGTGTGGAATGGACGTCTCTGTTCACCTGTGTAAAGCACATGGGAGGACAACAAATAATGACAAGAAACAAAAAGTGACAAACTTCATTTGATTTGACTTTTCCTCCATCACCCTTATAGCTGACATGCCATCA
>NC_060897.1:9167-29167 GCF_014805685.1 Silurus meridionalis
TTAAGTTAGAGAGTTGTGTGTGTGATTAAGTTAGAGAGTTGTGTGTGTGTGAGTGTGTGTGAGATTGTGTGTGTGAGATCGAGTGAGCAAGAGTTGTGTGTGTGAGATCAAATGAGTGAGAGAGTGTGTGTGAGATCGAGTGAGTGAGAAAGTTGTGTGTGTGTGTAAGATCAAATGAGTGAGAGAGGTGTGTGTGAGAGATTGAGTGAGTGAGAAAGTTGTGTGTGTGAGAGATTGAGTGAGAGTGTGTGTGTGATTAAGTTAGAGAGTTGTGTGTGATTGAGGAGAGAGGTGTGTGTGAGATTGAGTGAGTGAGTGAGTGTGTGTGTGTGAGATTGAGTGAGAGAGTGTGTGTGTGTGTGTGAGAGAGTGAGATGAGTGAGAGAGTTGTGTGTGAGATTGAGTGAGAGAGTGTGTGTGTGTGTGTGTGAGATCAAATGAGTGAGAGTTGTGTGTGTGTGATTGATTGAGTGAGAAAGAGGTGTGTGTGTGTGTGTGTGTGTGTGTGTGTGATTGAGCGAGAGTTGTGTGTGTGTGATTGAGCGAGAGAGTGTGTGTGATTGAGAGAGAGGTGTGTGTGTGTGTGAGATCGAGTGAGCGAGAGAGTGTGTGTGTGTGATTGAGTGAGAGAGTTGTGTGTGTGATTGAATGAGAGAGTTGTGTGTGTGATTGATTGAGTGAGAAAGGTGTGTGTGTGATTGAGTGAGAGTTGTGTGTGTGTGTGTGATTGAGTGAGAGTTTTGTGTGTGTGTGTTGTGTGTGTGATTAAGTTAGAGAGTTGTGTGTGTATTATCATGAATGTAATGAACAGGTGATTAATTAGCTGTAGTGGGCGGGGCTTATTAAAGTTATGAATTTAATTAGTAGAAATGAAATACCTGCAGCAGGTTATAGAGCTCCTCCTCCTCCTCCGCCCGCAGCAGTGACGTGTCTGTTTCCATGGTAACTAAAACCGCGAAAAATGTAAACTAACTAAATTAAATACAACTAAATAAATAAAATATAATACAGAATAATTATATATACCATAAATAAAAACACAAATATATTATACACAAAACTCTCTCTCTCTCTCACACACACACACACACACACACACACACACACACACACTAACCTCCTCACTGCAGTACAGCCTCCTGTCTCCTCTAAGTTAGCAGCTTCGCTACTCCGTTACTATAAAATAACACTAAATGCTATAACAGTAAAATAAATGTAAACGCAGGAAAATCTCTAACCGGTTCATACACACACTCAGCAACACGTACACGCAACTTCCGCTTCATCTTATCTCACATCCGGCTTTCAAAATAAAAGTTTACATTATTTTGGATTTAATGTAAATTGCACTCTATATAATGAATCCCGTGTCCCGGTTTGTATCCGCTTTGTATCTCTATATATTATGGCTATTTATTCATCCATCCTTCATCCTTCCCACCATCCTTCCCTCCATTCATGCATCCATTCAGCATCCAGCCACATGGTCGAGATGAGCATCAGCAGCAGCAGAACCAGTCTCTGGGGTTCCTTGAAATCACGTGAGTTCAGGAGTGATGAGAAAAAACATGTCCTGAGGAACAGCGTCTTTCAGTTCAATTCATGTTTATTTGTTTTGCACTTTTAGCAATGAACATTGTCTTAAAGCAGCTTTACATAGATAATGTGTAAAAGATAAAGATGTAAGTATGTCCCTGATGAACAAACCGGTGGCCTTCTTCTTTCAGTACTCACCAGACTGATCTCCTCCATCCTGATCTTCCCATAATCCTCATTTCCTCCCAATGCCACAGTCCCTGATCCTCCAACACCTACATAGTGATCTCGAATTCATGTACACGTACAGTTTACACACACAGATGGTGGCAGGGTGGGGTCAGGCAGGGGGCAGGCTGGGGGTAGGCAGGGGCGGGCAGGGTGGGGTCAGGCTGGGGGCAGGCAGGGGTCAGGGTGGGGTCAGGCTAGGAGCAGGCAGGGTCGGGGGGGGGCAGGCAGGGGTCAGGCTGGTGGCAGGCAGGGTCGGGATGGGCGCAGGCAGGCTTCAGGGTGAGGTCAGGCTAGGGGCAGATGGGCACAGGCTATGATGATGGGGCAGTAGACTTGTAGATCTGTAGCTCTTTAGATGAGATTTTTCAAGTCCAGGAGGAGGGTTTGTTTGTGTCTGCAGGTTTGGGCCAGAGCAGAGCAGAGCAGCCATATTGGCTCGGTTCCATTGCTTCTGGCTTGGCCTGTAATGCAGCTTGCTCTTGGACTACAGCTGGTTCCTGGTGAAGATCTGTTCATTAGGGTGGGGCTGGCTTTGGGAGAGTAGTTTTGTTCTGCCCATGAGGAGATGAATGATGTCTTTGACAGGAAACTCATGCGTGTTACAGGAATCATACAAACTCTCAACATAACAATCCTGAAAAAACTGATCTCAGAAACACATACATTTTCACCAGGAATGTTTTATTATTCATGCAAATCATCTTCATCAGCATAATCATCCATGTCTATAAATAAACAGTTACACAACAAACACAACAGTATACACACACACACACACACACACACACACACAGTGTATTGTGTTAATGACTGACACTGAAATCACCAACATACTACAATAATACATCAGTAACACAGTGGAACAGTTTGTAATTAAATATGAATGTATGAGATATGTACAGTTTTAGAGTCTGTCACTGAACACAATCATATTCTCATATTCATTCTCTCTCTCTCTCTCTCTCTCTCTCTCTCTCTCCTCCCTCCCTTCCTTCTGGCACTTCCTGGTTTTGTGATTGTGCTCATGGTTAAAGATTTACTGATCTGAGCCTCTGTCAGAACCTGATATTTTGGATTGTTTGCTTTTCTTTTTTAATTAAAACAGAACTCTTCCTGCAATTTTTTCATCTCCACCCGCCTCTGAAACTGGGACTCTATTTCAAATTGAGTCTTTTAAACAAAAACTTTATAAAATGTGCAATATTACACGTGCATGTATTTACAAACACCCACAAACTACACAGTTACCACCAAACAACACACTGGTGTATACAGTCAGGTTCATAAGTCTTTGGACAGTGATCATTTGGGTAATGTTGCCTCACTTCACCATCAGAGTGATTTTGAAATGAAATAATTCAGAGAGGTGTGGAGAGTGAAGGAGACTATAATTATCTTTAAAAAATTGACCTATCAAAGCAAAACAGTGGAGGAAAAAAGAAACCCACATGAGACTGCAGGAAAACATTTAAAAACACTGGCTCAGTTCTAGAATAACTTTTTTTTTTTTTTATGAGATGAAACGAAGATGAACTTGTAACAGAATTACACTTAGAGGAAAATGTGTAGAAGGGAGAGTGTGAAGGGATCATGATCTAAGGTGTCCCACATCATTTGTAAATCAGAATGTAGTTCTATGGTATGGGCATGTAAAGCTGCTGAAGGAACTGGCTCACTGGTGTTTATGGAGGACGTAAGTGCTGAGTGAAGCAGGAGGATGATTTGTGTATAGAGCTTTTCATTCTGCTCAGATTCATTTATACTGCACAGCAGAGCTTCACAGTACAGATCGATAACAATCCAAAACGCACTGCAAAATCAACACAAGTTTTTTTAAAGACACATTCCAGTTAGTCACCTGACCTCAACCCAACTGAGCTGCTTTTTAAAACAAAACTAATGGCAGAAAAAAACAACACACAGGCAGCAGCTGAAGGTCCTGCAGTAGGACCTGATAAATCATCTCACGAGAGGAGACAGCATATAGTGGTGTCTAAGGGCTCAAATGTCAGGCCAACATTGACCTGATTTTCAGTCAAATTTGAAAAAGAACTGTAATATTTATAATTATGTTAAATTGTCTGATTACTTCTGAGCCTGTAAAAATGTTCTGTAATTTCTATACAGTTAGGAAAAATTTGTATCCTTGAATTAAAGCAGAAAATCTAAACTCGAGGTGTCTTGCTGTTCAAATACTTATAAGGATAACCTGAGGATAAATAAACATTAGTAGCTTTACAATATATATTTTTACTTACTACACACAGCAAGTGTTGATGAAGGGTATTGATGTTTGTAATGGTGAGTGCAGGGTGATGCGATGTGATCAGTTTAATGGAATCCTGATGATTAATGATCGCATGCACATGTTTGACACGTCTCACAGCACCAACAGCCTTTATCATACGTGCTGCTTGGGCCAAACACATCACTGTCTGTAGCTATAATATCTCTAAAATATGTGAAGCATCCTTCCTCAGGACTTCACCATGTGTTCATCTGATTTCAGCTGTCTGATGGTTGAGGGTAATTTACACATCTGAGGAACGTCTATGTTGCATCAGTGTGTGAAGCTCGCACTTTTCCTCTGTGCAGCCTTTAATACAGACACCTGATGATGAACGTATCAGTAGAATCCACACCAGCTTCAGTCCAAACTCCGGCTTCTATTAACTTCCACGTCACTGAGCAGCGAGATCACGTGTAAACTCCCACACGCTACACTTATTTTTGTTGAATGAGCCAAAAAAAAAACAAAAACAAAGAAAGATGAACAGGGGCATAATTTATATTTACTTTCTGTGCTGAATCTTATCTTCACATCAAAAACATAAACTCACCGCCATTCTCCACAGGAGCTTCTGAAGGATTCTGATTCTAACAGAGATATACAAAAAATCAGAAAACAGAACACAAACACTGACACATGACTGTGTACCGACACGTGACTGCACATTTGTAATGTTACTGTTCAATCTGATGTTTCACACTAATATAAACACATACTAATGTTAGATTCATAATCTGTGTATCAGTCACACACGGGTGTGTCTTCACCAGGTACACTCGCTCTTCACACGAACATGTACATGGGTAGTACACACACCTCATTAAACTGTTTTAATATTAATGATATCGTAGGGGCGTGGTCACAATCGATTATGAATAAGTCACATGATGGTCACATGTCTGTCTGGTGTACTTCTAATAAACACTCAGTAACTCAGTTCTTTTGAAGCAGGAGACGAGAGGAAAGAGCGAGTGCTTGCTCTTCATCCTGAACAATAAACAACTTTTCCCCACAATGTTCATCAACACTTCAGATCAGACAACAGAAATATATGATTATTTTATATGTATAGAGGCAAACATTTCCAAAAAATATTAAATAACACATTCTGAGTAAAATTCTAGAGATTCTTTGGGAATAATTACATCACACAGCTCCAGTAAACTAATCCTATCTATAACACTTTCTCCAGTAACGTATGGACCTTATTAATAAAAGGCAGAAGAAAGTGGTGATACCTGCAGCCATGTGTCTGTAATCATTAACTTCTAATGGACTACTTTCTGAAAGTGACAGGAAAAGATGTGGCGTTTCAATAAAGCGCAGTTTAACACAGAAATACTTTGTGAGGTTTAAAAATGAACTTCTGAAGCTCTAAATCAGTCTTGCAGAAACTCCAGAACACAATAAAAAGATTTGATGAGAGATGCAGCAGAGATCAGGATGATAATCTACAGACTCACGGCTGCAGTAACATCACCTTTCAACCTGCTGAGGATTTACACTATGTTCTTTTTCTTTAATTTCCTGACACTGCCATCATCATCATCACCATGTTCTTGCTCTGATATCATTCCTACAAAACATTCTACTCATTCTTCATGCTGGTTCTTTGAACTCAGAGTATTTCCTCTAGTCTAGTTCCTGCTGTTTAATCTGCAGTCTTATCGGTACAAATTCCAGCTATTAGATCTCATATGTTCTGTCTATAATAACCTGTACTCATTGTTCTGTCTTGTTACAGTTTATAACTTCAGGAAACATAAACCAGTAACTTCCTGTTAAAAATCTGAAGGGAAAAAAATTATTTTAGATGCAAAAAAATTGCAGAAAAAAAGACCTCTACATCTCAGTACTATCTCAGAAGAATCTCAGGTGTATTCCAGGTGTATCTTAAATGTATCTCAGGTGTATCCCAAGTGCAGAGAAGGGAAGTAACAAAGTACAAATACTTAATTATTGTAATTAATTAGATTTTTCTGCTATCAGTATTTTACATCACTATTTATTTTTCTGACTTTTTACTTTCACTCTACATTTTTACACAAATATCTGTACTTTCTACTTCTTACATTTTCAAAACAGACTCGTTACTTTAGTTCAAATCTATTAATTTGGTGAAATGATCAATATTCTTCAGCAGCTTTTTCAATCCACTGGTGGGTAGAGGCGATAAGTGGCAGAGGGAAAACTCGATTTTTTGCTACTCTCTCTATCACTCCTGTACACTACGTATCCCTAAACTTTACATTTTTTACTTTTTCTTCTTTGCTTATCTTAATTTTCGTCACAATCTTTCTAGCTTCGCCATCTAGCAGCGGCGTCTCGAGCTTGTACCTCAATTTTTTGCTCGCGTAACAAAGAAAAAAATTGACCATGTGACAACTCGTACCTCGGAAAACTCGTACATTAATGCACTCGTAGGTCAAGTTACCACTGTGTATATATATATATATATATATATATATATATATATATATATATATATATATATATATATATATATATATATATTTTTTTTTTTTTTTTTAAAGTACAAAACTAATTTTAAATGTCGTTACCTATTAAATGTATCCATATATGCATATATATTAGGGTTGTCAAAATTCAAACAAAAATTCATTAATTTTAACGACACTAATTTTTTAACGTGCAATTAATGCAGTGCGCATATCTGTTTGACCATTTTAATAAAATATATAAATACATAAATAACTAAATATAAAAGAGGCGAAATTAAAACCTTCAGCACAACATAATTTTATTCACAACATCCTTTCTTTACTCAGATATCAAATAAATAAGTTAACTCCGCTGAAAAATATTTTTAATCAGTAAATATTTGTCAAGAAACAAGTATCAAATCAAACAACAAAAGCCGCCATGATTCAAACAATTAACCCTCTGGGGTCCACAAACACCCCGGTGCGTTTTTTGTTTTTTCCTCATAATGCTGATACGATCTTTAATTACTGACTTTTTTGATCGTACAGAAAAATATGTAAATACGGACTATTTTTATTTGTACACACTCATTATAAAAGGCTGTGCAAATAAAGAAAAATAAAATAAAGAAAACAGACAAGGGCGCTCTCTGCCATCTCTGTCTCTGTCTCTCTTCACAAAAACATAAATAAAACAACCTGGATCTCAGTGATTATTTGCCTCACAGAATTAATAAATATATGTATAGAAAGCTCGAAAAGTATTTTAAATAAACCAATTCACATCAAACAACAAATATTCTCTGATTCCGTAATGGGTATGAACGTTTTAAGAGGGACAGTTTCTCCAGGATTTATGATTATTGATGAGGTGCATTAACTGTCCGTGTGGAAACATAGCAAAAGTTCTGTTTGGTGTCCTGATGATTTACATAATTTAAACCACCATAATTACTTTAAAACATTGACAGGAATATTTTGTTTTCATGCTCTATATTTAGTTTGGTTTCACTAATAATAATTATGCATTTGCATAACGCATCAAGTCCAGTTACCAGCGCGACACTAAAACAGGTAGTAATAAAGGCTACTTTTTACTAAAGTACATGTCAGAGCCCAAACTACTTTACTTTAACTTGAGTAAAAAAGTGCAGTCAGAACTTCAACTTCAACCTGAGTATTTCAAAACATAAATATCTGTCTTTCTACTTAAGTGAAGGATGTGTGTACTTTTGCCACATCTGCATAAGGTCTCAGGTCTCAGGTGTATCTGAGGTGCATCACATTGTCCCTAAAAAAAAAACTCTTATTGAATAGTAGTTTAAACCACCTGACAGTTGTTCTGATTGTTGCATCTGTAACCGTGTAGATACAATCCAAAACTGAAGAAAAAGAAGATGATGAAGATGATGATGATGATGATGATGATAACCAACTCTGACAACACCAGGTTGGGGGAGACCTCCCGAGCTACACAACACAGAGCACACAATATTACTTACATAATAAAGAGGAGAGGCTGAGCAGATACCTGAACAGACACAAACTCACACAGCAAACATGAATAAAGAGTCACACTTACACATCAAGGCATCAGAATTATTCTTCACACTGAGATCATGTCCTGAAATATCAAATGAGTAATTTTACTCAGTAACATTTACAATACACTTACAATATAAAACAATACACACACACACACACACACACACAAACACACACACATATGTATATACAGTGGTACCTCGACATATGAGTTTTTTGAGGTACGAGCGGTCACTCGGTCGATGTTTTGCTTTGATACGCGAGCTCGAGACGCCGCTGCAAGATGGCGAATAGACACCAGAAAGCGAAGATTGTGACGAAAATTAAGATAAGCAAAGAAGAAAAAGTAAAAATTTTAAAGTTTAGGGACACGTAGTGTACAGGAGTGATAGTAAAAAAACGAGTTTTCCCTCAGCCTCCGCTTATCGCCTCTACCACCTCCCCCCCTTCCCCTCTCTCTCTCACACACACTCACACACACACACACCAGTGTTTTTGTTAGCTCTAGTCGTCTTATCTCCAAGGAAAATACACTGAATAAAACCTTATTATAGCTTTACATTCTCTTTTATTATGTTTTTATATAATATTTGTCATTTATAAATACATTTTTCTTATTCAAAAACATGTAACAAAAACAACTGGGGTGCATTTTTGGGGCAGGAACGGATTAATGGCATTTCAATTAATTTCAATGGGGAAATTTTCCTTGAAATACGAGCAATTTGACGGAACGAATTAAACTCGAATGTCGAGGTACCACTGTGTATATATATATATACATACATACACAATTCCAAAAAAAGTTGGGACACTGTGCAAGATGGAAATAAAAATAGAATGTAATGATTTACAAATGTCATAAACTAATATTTTATTTACAATAAAACAAAAAACATTATTTACAAGAATAAAATTGTAAGGGAACAAAATGTCATTTAGAATTTGATGGCTGCATCAGATCTGAAAATAAGTTGTTACAGGACCATGTTTCCAACTGTGTAACATCACATCTGTCTGTGTACATCTGGGACCTGAGGAGAGCAGTTACTGAAGTTTTGCGAGAGGAATGTTCTCCCATATGTGTCTGATACAGGATTATTTGCATGTTATATATTTAACCTGCATTTGCGGATGACATGTACAGTAAGACTGAGTTTACAGAGAATGATTTCTGTAAGGTGTTAATGCTATCCAATATTTATTTTCATCCTTGCCCCTTGTGTACAGAGATTTCTTCAGAGCTTTTTCAATTTAATGTTAAGTAACATTCTGAAATTGCTGCATTCTGAAATTGTTCCACAGTTTGTAGACAATATCTTTCACAGACTGGTGAAGCTCCGCCCATTTTTACTTCTGAGATACTCTAAGACTCTCTATAGACTATTTATACCCAATTACAGTGGTGGGCCATGCATTTGGTACCTGGACCTTCAGTGTGGACGTACCCGACTTAATCCACCTCTTAATACACCACTATCACATCACAATTATAGAAACCATCAATACAATACAAACACACAATATAACAACACTAGCTTCAGGGTTGGACGACCTCCTCACCATGTCTAGCTTTTCTTCTTTTAAGTATGTCTGAGACCAAATACATTTCTGTTCCTCAGTCAGCCATTGTGTGTGTATGAACGTGTGCAGAGCTACACACGTGTTTTACCAGTCCAACTCGGCAGTAACACTTTCCCTCTGGCCAACCAATCAGAGGATGGAAAAATGCTAATACTATTCTGGGCCAGCAAGCGGCCCTGTGAGGAGAATCTGAAATCTGATTGGTTAAAAAACAGAGCTAATTCTTATTGAGATTAAGGTAAAAAGTCCAGCAGTACTGATTCTGAAGGCTCTGAGCAGATTAGATCGACATGGCAGTACATAGAAGCTGAAAAAATCTAACATCCACATACACTTACTGGAAGCAGTGCAGCCGAGAGAAACACTACGAAATGAAGAGAATAAACTGTTCAGAATAAAATAATACAATTCCTCCTTCTCCTTCTTCTTCTTTTTCTTCTTCTTCTTCTTCTTTTTCTTCTTGTTCTTTCGGCTTCTACCATTAGGGGTCGCCACAGCAGATCATCTGTCTCCAAAATTAATACAATTTCATGGAACAAATATTAGACTTTAGGTTGTAAATGTAGATCAGTGCTTCTGATAGTGTTTAGTTCTGCAGAGAAGTGTTTACTGACCCTCACCACACGCCACTGCCCAATCATCTAACTGACCTGCTGTCAATTAACCTCATTAGTTATTAAATGTTTCTCTAATTATTTAATTGTAATTTTTCCAGACTTTTTTGTCCTGTTCCACGCATGAGATTTGTTGAAGCCATCAAATTCAAAATGACCTTATTTCCTTAAAATATTATATTTACTTTTCTTAACATTTGATTTATTAAGATGGACATTAATTAAATGAAAAGTTAATACTTTAGGGTCAGAGAAATTATACACAGACATAAAGAGAAAAATAAAGAAAAGTGTGTACCATCTGTCTGTGTGGAGCTGATCTGTTCTGCTGTAGACAAAAAGAGAAAAAAAAGCAACACACTGAATATATTACACACACAACAGACTGACTATAACAAACACACAACACACTGACTATATCACACACACAACAGACTGACTATAACAAGCACACAACACAACACACTGACTATATCACACACACAACAGACTGACTATAACAAACACACAACACAACACACTGACTATATCACACACACACAACAGACTGACTATAACAAGCACACAACACAACACACTGACTATATCACACACACACAGACTGACTATAACAAGCACACAACACAACACACTGACTATATCACACACACAACAGACTGACTATAACAAACACACAACACAACACACTGACTATATCACACACACAACAGACTGACTATAACAAGCACACAACACAACACACTGACTATATCACACACACAACAGACTGACTATAACAAACACACAACACACTGACTATATCACACACACAACAGACTGACTATAACAAACACACAACACAACACTGACTATATCACACACAACAGACTGACTATAACAAGCACACAACACAACACACTGACTATATCACACACACAACAGACTGACTATAACAAACACACAACACAACACACTGACTATCACACACACAACACACTGACTATATCACACACACAACAGACTGACTATAACAAACACACAACACACTGACTAT
Source organism: Silurus meridionalis (assembly GCF_014805685.1). Lineage (NCBI taxonomy): Eukaryota > Metazoa > Chordata > Actinopteri > Siluriformes > Siluridae > Silurus > Silurus meridionalis. The sequence goes on from NC_060897.1 coordinate 20,445, forward strand.
ATCACACACACAACAGACTGACTATAACAAGCACACAACACAACACACTGACTATATCACACACACAACAGACTGACTATAACAAACACACAACACAACACACTGACTATATCACACACACAACAGACTGACTATAACAAGCACACAACACAACACACTGACTATATCACACACACACAACAGACTGACTATAACAAGCACACAACACAACACACTGACTATATCACACACACAACAGACTGACTATAACAAACACACAACACACTGACTATATCACACACAACAGACTGACTATAACAAGCACACAACACAACACACTGACTATATCACACACACAACAGACTGACTATAACAAGCACACAACACAACACACTGACTATATCACACACACAACAGACTGACTATAACAAACACACAACACAACACACTGACTATATCACACACACAACAGACTGACTATAACAAGCACACAACACAACACACTGACTATATCACACACACAACAGACTGACTATAACAAACACAACACAACACACTGACTATATCACACACACAACAGACTGACTATAACAAACACACAACACAACACACTGACTATATCACACACACAACAGACTGACTATAACAAACACACAACACAACACACTGACTATATCACACACACAGACTGACTATAACAAACACACAACACAACACACTGACTATAATAAGAGAAAACCTACTGTGGGATGTAGGAGGAGTGGACGTGGGAGTCACTGAAAAACCTGAGAAAAACATTACATTAATACTATTTATTAAAAAGCTAATAAATATAGTGTGTGTTAATTATGAAAGTGATTAAGTGATCCATTATCTGGAGTTACGCCAGCTTACGGTGACCCCTGACCCCATCACCTGACCATAGCTTTGCAACTGTTCAACATCATTAATGTTTACACAGACTTGTTGCTGTTCCAATCCTGCCATTTCTCAATGAGTTTGGGACACTTTTGTTCTTAATGTTTATGCCACCACATTATAACAGAGTAAATACCACAGACAGGTAGAACGTCACAGTACTGAACCAGAAAAATGACCTACAGATCCGAGGGGTCCGTGGACATGCTGTGCCCACTCTACTTAATGTGTGTAGCCCACACTCAGTCCATACTTTAGCCTGGCCCACGGGTGCCCCACCTAGACCCCTTATTGCGTGGGCCAACAAATTCTCTGCATTTCATGCTGGTAACAGGGCCCACAGATGCTGCTTGCAGTGGCCCCACATGGGCTTTAAAAGGTTTTTGCCATGCTATTGGCTTCTGCTTATTTGCTAAAGACACACTGCATGAGTGAGTAGAGTCTTCCTCCAAAGCTCAGTGTACTGTTATCACTGGAAAGAGATTATAGCTCTAGTGAGTTCAAGCTTTGTTATGCAGAAACCCAGAGAAGGAAACACCAGAACATTACGTCAGAGTGAAAGTGAAGTAAAGAGCTCCGAGCTTTAATCAATATTCAGGAAAGTAGCTGCATGTGCACATCGAGACGCAACTATAAAAACATGACGTACGTGTGTGTGTGTGTGTGTGTGTGTGTGTGTGTGTGTGTGTGTGTGTGTGTTCACAGTGCATGTCATTAGGAAAGCCCCTGAAGAGGTTAACATCACTAAAAGCATTAGTTAGAAGATCAAGACAGCTGGTGGACAAACACAGAGACAGACATGATCAGGGAGACACTCGGTACTCACTGTGAGGAATCGGGCATTCTGATGGAGAAAACGACAGAAAGAAGAGAAATTTGTTTTTAGATTTGGTGTTAATTATTTATTATTTATTCAGTAAACACAGTCAGTTTTACACATGGGGGATCCGAACCTGGAACTGTTTCATTCCAGTCACACACTTTTCTGTAGATGTTCTCCAACTGTATTGTGTTGATGAAACTTGTAACATAAAATATAGGGCAAGTGTGATCGTGACAAAACTGCATAATCTGATTTTTTCTCCAACTCGGCTTATTTACCTGCAAACACACACACACACACACAAGCTCATTAGAGACTTTACACAGAGAAATATACAAAATATACACCAGAGAATCGTCATCTGGAGCTCATGTTCACTAAGTGTGTGTGTGTGTGTGTGTGTGTGTGTGTGTGTGTGTGTGTGTGTGTGTGTGTGTGTGTGTGTGTGTGCATATGTGTGTGTGTGTGTGTGTGTGTGTGTGTGTGTGTGTGTGTGTGTGTGTGTGTGTGTGTGCATATGTGTGTGTGTGTGTGTGTGTGTGTGTGTGTGTGTGTGTGTGTGTGTGTGTGTAGTCAGTGGACTTACCAATAATCTCAGGATCTCTACATACATCCACACCACTTTCCCCCTCATGTCCGCGCTTAAGGGATCTTCTCTATAAAACTGTTGATTTAGGAGTAAACTGGAACAGATGGTGTTAATGAAGGAGAGGAATTCATGCTCCACCTAAACAACAAAAAAAAGAAGTGAAACAGCATGAACATCATCGACGATTTCATCTTCATTCTATGTAAAGGCTATTAATTAGTATATTTAATCAAATCATTAACTGGTTGTTACGCGGAGGAGACTGGTACAGATGTAGGTACTGGTACAGATGTAGGCACTGGTACAGATGTAGGTACTGGTACAGTAAAACCCCGTTGTACAAGCAAACGAAGATACGAGCAAACTTGCTTGCAAAATTTTACCCTGTTTCACAAGCAAATTTCGAAGGCACGAGCAAACCCACGCTGCCGGTTCCCCGTTTTCGGCGGAGGGTCGCATCGGTCTCTTAGTTAATGACGTATCACTCGGTCGCTCTCGTGGTTCAGTGCAGCAAAAACTTAACATTTTTTGTTTTATATTTTTATTTCACTAGAAATCTTAAAAAATGTCTCCCAAGTAAATCATTGATTGTGCTGTGAAAACGAAAGTAAATAGAATTACCATGGAAACCGAGGAGGTTACGAGCGTGATGTGCGTCTCACACTCGCAATAAACCACTACCACATGGGTAAGTGTTATGCAAGAAACAGAGGCGGAAGCTGAAGTCAAAGCAAACAAAGTTTATTTTGCAAAAACGCATACTCGCAGTAACTGGGAATTAATCAAGTGGTGCGCGGTGGGAGCGCGGTCCACCAGTCCAGAACTGGATGAGAAGCAGTCTGTGTAATATCCAAAGGAGCGCGTAGGAGAAGCGTGTATTTGTTTATTAAAATAGGCTACAATTACTTTTTAAGTGCAGAAATAAGCGATCGAATGAGATCTTGGAACGGATTAAATCACTTTTACATTCATTCTTATGGGGAAAATCCGTTCGAACGTATGAGCAAATGGACCTACGAGCAATTTTCCAGAACGAATTATGCTCGTACAACGGGGTTCCACTGTACAGATGTAGGTACTGGTACAGATGTAGGTACTGGTACAGATGTAGGTACTGTTAAAGATGTAGGTACTGGTACAGATGTAGGTACTGGTACAGATGTAGGTACTGTTAAAGATGTAGGTACTGGTACAGATGTAGGTACTGGTTCACATTATATACCCAACCAGATATAAAAATAGATTTTGGACCACTGTTACAGCACAATGAAAGCTGCTTCTCACTCCCTCCCCAGAGCTGCTTTGACTCTATGACCACTGCCTGGTTCTGCCTGTTTTATCTTCTCTGAACATACAGTACAGGAAAAAACGTACATCTGCTAAGCTTATAGTAAAGACGATAAAGAGATTAAGTAATAAAACAGTTTCACAAGCCTGTTTTGACTGCAGTGATTGGAGTGTTTTTGAAGCTGCTGCGTGTGATCTGCAGGTAGATATTCCTATCAGGGCTTATCTAACATACAACAACAATGATACATGGTTCACAGAAAACCTCCTATAGCTTCATCATGCCAAAGAGGATGCCTAGAGAAGCAGTGTTAGGCAACGTTACTTTTAAAAGTAACACATTACAATATTGAGTTTCTCCCCAAAAAAGTAACTTATTACGTTACTTAGTTACTTTTTATGAAAAGCAACGCGTTATATTACTTTTGCGTTACTTGTATCTCTTAAATGCCTTACAGGTGTAACAGGTGTAATATAGATCATTTCGATTAAGAAATAAGATATATTAGGGCAAAAGACATGTGTGGGCTGCACACCGGTGATGTGGAGGGAGAACATACCTCTCACTGTCATCTCATAAAACATTGTGCAATTCTGTAAATATGACCTCGTCCTCGTCTACATCATTCTTCATCATCAGCTTAAACATTCTGAACACTTTTACAAAGTTCACGCTTTTATCAGTGACCGTGGCAGTTTATCTTCCCACAAAGAGCAAATGAGCTGTGAATTTGCTCTCTCTCTCTCTCTCTCTCCTCCTCTCTCTCTCTTTCGCTCTCTCTCTCTCTCTCTCCATTTCCATATATGCAACATTATACACACACACACACACACACACACACACACACACACACACACACACACACACATCTGTAGTGCTGTGCTTTGCATGCAGATGTTTTTTTTTTTTAGTGGTATTTTTGCAGTTGACAAGAGCTTTTCACCAACACATAATCTACACTTCACCATTATTCCTTTCTCCTTTTCCTCCACTATTTCACTATAATAAGAACACTTCCATCACAGTGATGTAATGCTCTGGTTTGTCATCTCAGCTTCTGACCAGCTTCTGTTCCCGCGGCTCGCACGTATGAGTGCGCGATTCTACGTGACTTGTTCATTTTAATTCAGTATTAATTTTTTTATGCAAAAAACTGAAAAGTAACTCAGATATTAATGTGTACATTTATAAAGTAACGCGCTACTTTACTCGTTACTCCAGAAAAGTCATATTATTACGTAACGCACGTTACTTGTAACGCGTTACCCCCAACACTGTAGAGAAGTGACGAAGAATCTTGTATAATTGGGCCAGGAACACTCCTGGTCTTAATCCCACTATGACCATCTTGCTACACAAACACTCACCATCATAGGCAGCACTGTGGCAGCAGTGGAGTAATTCAGGTTCCTGCGCACAACCTTCTTTTAGGGCCTGAAGTGGGACAATCACATTGACTCCATTGTTAAAAAGGTCCAACATAGGATCTACTTCCTTCACCAGCTGAGAAAGTTCAACCTGCCACAGGACCTGCTCTCACACTTCTACTCAGCCAACCACTGATTACTAACATACAGTTCAGCATCAGTTCAACAGCAAACAGAACATTTAAATAAATGATGAAGAAACTCCAGACTCAAACTCGCCACAACACATGTGACCTGATTTACACGATTGTATTGAAGTAGTATAAAATAAAGTTTTGGGCTCATGATGATTATAATAGAAATCAATCAGTGTTTGAGTCATTTATCTCATTCTATTAATAGATCAGTGTGCTGAGAGTCACATTCGAGTCTTTGCACATAAACTGAGGTGATTAAGTAAAGAATCTTGTAATAAAAATGATAATTGGAACATTATAGTTATAATAAATCAGTATTTTGGATACTAAAATACATTTAAAGGCAAAAACTATTGTACTTTTACTCAAGTAAAGGTTTAAATGGACACTTTTACTTTTACTGGAATTATATTCATTTTTATCACCACATTATCTGTGTGAAGCTGCTTTGAGACAATGTTCATTGTTAAAAGCGCAATACAAATAAACATGAGTTGAATTAAATATTATCCTACTGTATCTCTACTTTTACTCAACTACATGGTTTGTGTACTTCATCCACCACTATTGACAATAAAGCTCTTTCTGATTCTGATTCACGTACAGGCTAATTAAAGTTCAGTAAACCATCTAAAAACTATAAGTGGAAGCTCAAAAACATGAAAACCAGAATATCATCAAATCTGAATAAAGACTGAGCTGGTCAGTTGCTAATGCAAACTCAAATTAATATGGCTAAGAGTCAAAACATCACAACCAACATCGAGATAGGGCTGAGAACCAACCAACCAACATCGAGATAGGGCTGAGAACCAACCAACCAAAATCGAGATAGGGCTGAGAATCAACCAACCGAACAACATCGAGATAGGGTTGAGAACCAACCAACCAACATCGAGATAGGGCTGAGAACCAACCAACCGACAACGAGATAGGGCTGAGAACCAACCAACCAACATCGAGATAGGGCTGAGAACCAACCATCCAACCAACATCGAGATAGGGTTGAGAACCAACCAACCAACATTGAGATAGGGCTGAGAACCAACCAACCAACCAACATTGAGATAGGGCTAAGAACCAACCAACCAACATTGAGATAGGGCTAAGAACCAACGAACCAACCAACATTGAGATAGGGCTAAGAACCAACCAACCAACCAACATTGAGATAGGGCTAAGAACCAACCAACGAACGAAACAACGAATCAACATCAAGATACACACAGATATGAATTAAAAGTGTAATAACACAAATGAGTGCATTCAGTCTGTGGGTTTTATATACAATATGAACATTATATAACCTGAATCATGTCTGTGTGTGTGTGTGTGTGTGTGTGTGTGTGTGTGTGTGTGTGTATGTGTGTGTGTAAGGAGGAGTGTGTGTGTGTGTGTGTGTGTGTGTGTGTGTGTGTGTGTGTTTGAGTGTGTGTGTGTGTGTGTGTGTGTGTGTGTTTGAGTGTGTGTGTGTGTGTGTGTGGCAGGGTTGTTCACTCTTAGGAATGTTGTACACTCTAGCTTTTGAATCTCTTTTAAGCAATCTAAGAAATCGCCTTTCTGGTTTTAATATTCCACACTCTAATGCTTCACTCTACCTGTCAGCATATGCAGATGACGTGGCTGTAATGGGGATCTCAGTCTAAGGTGAATGTTTTAATTGATGCTTTAAAAGACTTCAAAAATAAAAGTAAACTGGGGAGCCGACACTTCCAGGAGGTTTGGTGTGGAAAAGAGGTGGTTTTAAATACTTGGGTGTCTCCCTGGGAAGTAACAAGTTTTTAATTAAAAACTGTGAAGGCACTATAGAGCACATTAAGGGCAGAGCAGGTGGAACACATTAAGCAGGTGGAACACATTAAGGGCTGAGCAGGTGGAAGTGGCTGGTTCCGAAGATGTCCTACAGGGGGCGAACGCTGGTCATCAAAAACCTGGCAGCGTCGTCTCTCTGGCACAAGATGGTATGCGTGGACCCACCACCAAACCTGCTAGCGAACATCCAGGCCCTGCTTGTGGACTTTTTCTGGGATGGTCTGCACTGGATTCCACAGAGTGTCCTTCATCTGCCGCCCAAGGAGGAAGGGGGGCAAGGGCTGGTTCCTCTCGCCAGCAGAGCTGCACCAAGTGAACTTCTGCAGAGACTCCTAGCCAGGCCCAGGAATCTGATTTGGAGGACAGCAGCCAGTGAACTTTTGCACATGGTGGGAGGACTGGGGCTGGACAGAACTTAATGGACCCACACATTGGATGTTTCTGGATTACCATTATTTTACCGTGGACTTTTTAAAATATGGATTTGGTCATCTCTGGTGCGACCACCCCCACACTGTCTAGAGCTCTGATCTCCTCACACTCTCCGTCACACTCTGGGAGATGGTGAATGTCGCAGAGACAGACCTGTCACGAGGGGAGGACCTGGCAGCACATATAGGACTCTGTTCCTACATCGCTGGAGGTCCACACTAACAGGGGAGGAGCGTGTTCAGCTGAAGGACTATTAGATCAGTGAGAGCATTCCTGCAGAGAAGGAATCCTTTCCCCGGCTGGACATCGCTCCTGACATCGACGGGTATGGTGGTCCCCTCCTGGAGTGCAGGGGTGAAGGGGAGATGGACTTTGGGACAGTGATGGAGAAGCTGCTCTACAGGGACTGTGTTAAGGTTTTAAATAAGAATAAACTGAGTGGGAGGGTGGACCCCCAGTGGAGAAATGTTCTTGGTTTTAATGCTGATATTAAAGCAGAGTGGAGACACTGTACAAACCACCGCTAACCAAAAGAGCTGCAGAGCTCCAGTGGAGGATTTTACACTGCATCATCTCTGTGAACTCTTTTATTTTAAACCCTGATGTTCTACAGGACTCCGTTCTGTTCTTCACACTGTTACTTACTGCTCCAGGGTACAGTCACTGTTTGTGCTTTTAAATTAATTAGTGATTACGTTTACTAAGATAAAGTTTACTTTCATGTGATTTTACTCTTCAGGGTTTTATTCTGGGTTTAAGTAGGTCAGGAGAAACAGGTTCATGTGCAAACTGATTCATTTTATTTCTGGGCAGGAGAAAATGACCACATACCTGAACAGGAAAAACAAAATAACACAAAATGCTGATTATGACACAATCAGATCTTCTCCAGACTGAAGAAATGCAGGACTGTGGTAGAAGTTAATGTGTAGGAGAGTGTGAGGAGCTGAAGAATTTTATTTTGCACCAGAACTGAACTAAATGATCACACACACACACACACACACACACACACACACACACACACACACTCTCTCTCTCTCTCTCTCTCTCTCTCTCACACACACACACACACACACACACTCTCTCTCTCTCTCTCTCTCTCTCTCACACACACACACACACTCACTCTCTCTCTCACACACACACACACACACACACACTCACACACACACACACTCTCTCTCTCTCTCACACACACACACACACACACACACTCTCTCTCTCTCCCTTTTCTCTTTCTTCCTGTTTCTCTTATTTCTTTGTCTCTCTCTTTATCTTCCTCTTTATCTCTTATAGACATTCTTTTAGTTCCACA
>NC_060897.1:34167-39167 GCF_014805685.1 Silurus meridionalis
TACAACATACCTGTAAAAAACAGAAAACATTCCACCACACAGACAGAACAGAAAAAATCGAAGAAAAGTACCAAAGTGCAATAAAAAGCCAAATCATGAAATCACTATTAGACATCTTGAATGAACACATTTAGAAATAACACATGTAAGCAAGATATTATTTATATATTTCAACAAATCTGCATCGATGAGCAACCTGAAAAACAACACCAAAAAATGAAGCAAAATACAATAATGAACAATAGCTAACAGTGAGTGTAAAAGTGTTCTCTCAAACCTCAAACACACAGATCCTGACAAACAAAAGCTCATTTCCAGTATCAGGAAGCACTGAAACAGTATAAATAACAATACAGTCCACCTACTGTACTATAAAACATATCAGGAAGAAGTGACTATTCAGAACCGTACCATATAGAGAGTACACACTTCAAAAATCTCTACAAAACAATTGAAATAAATTCTGTGAAAATAATGAAAAAAACACCAAAAAATCTCATTAGAAAAATAAAGCCAATCAGATCCCTGATTTCCCAATAACAGTAAAAAAAAAAAACCACACACATTAAAGACAGAAAAGACCCTACAGGGCATGTGGCAGTGACAGAATATTTAATGAAATGATCAAGTACACTAATGATAAATACAGAAAAACTAAACTGTTCCACTTATTCTTAAACCTGGTACATTTTCCAGACACCAGGAACCAAGACTTTTTTACTAAGTGGCTTTACAGGGAAAATCTGCACATACTGAAACAATCCTGGGGAAAAATATCTGTTCTATTATTAATGCAGGATTATAATTCTTTAGGATCCACAACATCCATGTGAAGCAACAAATTGGATTCTTACCCAAATACAGAACATTGGACCACATCTACACATGATCATCAACAAACATCTACACCGAAACACATCCAAGATCTTTGGTCTCAATCTGGCACAAAAGACTGTTCCTAAAACTACAGGAAATGGAACGAGGGGAATTTGTGTAGATTTAAGAGAAAAACGACAATATTCTGAATATTTTCTGAATGTACTGTGTTCCAGACTGCTGTGGTGATCAGGACGGAGTTTTCTCCCAAAATGCTTCATTTATCTTGGGTTGACAGAGACGATGAGCTTTGGTTGAATTGAGTGCAGTAGAGTGATTATTATTCATTAATTTATTCATTTAATTCTTTATTTTTGAATATTTATTTCGATTAAATCTGGATTGCTGCTATTTGCTCTTTTGCACAATATTTTGTTTACATCTGGCTACTGTTCATTTTGTCTCTTTACAACAGGTTTACTGGCGAAGCTATTTTGTGTGTTGTGTGTTGTCTTTGCACTGTTTGCACACATGCACTTCATGTGTTGAGGACACTCACTAGTCCTAAACCCTGTGTTTTCTGTGATTGTTGTTGTATGTAACACCAGGGTTCTGGAGGAACGTTGTTTTATGTGGTTGAAATGACAATAAAAGCTTCCTGACTTGATTTGACTAATTTGTGATTAGAGGAGAGATGAGAGGAGAGAAGATGAGAGAAGTTTATTATTATTATTATTATTATTATTATTATTATTATAAGAGTACAGATGCACTTTGCTGGACATTAGAGAAGGTGATGGTTATCATACAAGCTTCCTCCCGGAACATCTATTAGATGATGGAAAAAGCCAAAAACTAAATTAGGGGGAAGGTAGGGGGATCATTATTTCACTAATCACTGGTCTAAAGTAGCGCGTGTGTGTGTGTGTGTGTGCGCGTGTACACTAAATTTAACAGGAAACACTAGGAGGAGAGAAGATACAGAAAAGTGCACATTCACGCTCTCATCCATTCCTCCATTACTCTGTAATACAAGAAACTGTGCGGCATTTCGATCAATCTGGCAACCCAAAATGCAGCGCCCGCGCCTGTTAAAAGAACAATAATTGTCCTGCCTGATACAATAATAACACAATAACACAACACACACAACACACCCTACAACACCACACCGTTCAAAGAAATTCACATCACCCACATGATTTCAGTACAATACTTAATTACAACGGAAATATCCCGTCTTTTTTACTTTCACTTTCACTATCCAGAGCACGCGAGTGCGCGCGCGCGCACACACACGCGCGCACACACAGAAAGAAAGAGAGAGGTTTTCACTTTTTGTTTACACTTTCACTTCACTTTCACTGTGATGAAACTGATGATCTCATAAAGGGCCGTTAAACTGACGTCATCACCTGAAAGGGGATCAAAAACACAGTAATCATTCTGTATTGCTAAATGTATTATTATAAACACACACACACACACACACACACACACACACACACACACACACACACACACACAAAGAGGTGTTGATAACTGATTTCTTCTCTTTTATTTGTAAAGAAAGGTTTATATTCATGAAAGGTTTCTGTTGAAGTAAATAATCAATATGCATTGTAATTGCACTCGTATATACAGTTATTGCATTGTCATTGCACCAACAAACACACACACACACACACACACACACACACACACACACACACACACAGAAACATTTCCAACACCAGCTTCAGTAACATCAGATTAAAACACACCAAATCCCATTTAATAAAATCCAACAGAACTGTACTGAGTTTCACACACACACACACACACACACACACACACACACACACACACACACACACACACACACACACAGTTTATGGTTTTGTTCTTCATTGGTTTCTCAGTCGAAGCTGAACAGCGACATCACATCTCTTAAAGCCAGACTGATCTGAGAGCCAAACCTGCGAGAGTTCTGAAACACAAACACAAATTGATGAAGGTGAGGGTGAGACAGGGCAGATGAAAGACAGGTGAGGGTGAGACGGGGCAGATGAAAGACAGGTGAGGGTGAGACAGGGCAGATGAAAGACAGGTGAGGGTGAGACGGGCAGATGAAAGACAGGTGAGGTGAGGCAGGGCAGATGAAGGACAGGTGAGGGTGAGACGGGCAGATGAAGGACAGGTGAGGGTGAGACAGGGTAGATGAAGGACAGGTGAGGGTAAGACGGTGCAGATGAAGGACAGGTGAGATGGGGCAGATAAAAGACAAGTGAGGGTAAACGGGGCAGATGAAGGACAGGTGAGGGTGAGACGGGGCAGATGAAAGACAGGTGAGGGTGAGACGGGATACATGAAAGACAGGTGAGGGTGAGAGGGCAGATGAAGGACAGGTGAGGGTGAGACGGGGCAGATGAAAGACAGGTGAGGGTGAGATGGGGCAGATAAAAGACAGGTGAGGGTAAACGGGCAGATGAAGGACAGGTGAGGGTGAGAGGGCAGATGAAAGACAGGTGAGGGTGAGACGGACAGATGAAGGACAGGTGAAGGTGAGACGGGCAGATGAAAGACAGGTGAGGGTAAGACGGGCAGATGAAGGACAGGTGAGGGTGAGACGGGCAGGTGAAGGACAGGTGAGGGTGAGACGGGTAGATGAAGGACAGGTAAGGGTGAGACAGGACAGGTGAGGGTGAGGCAGGGCAGATGAAGGACAGGTGAGGGTGAGACAGGGCAGATGAAGGACAGGTGAGGGTGAGACGGGGCAGATAAGGGACAGGTGAGGGTGAGACAGGGCAGATGAAGGACAGGTGAGGGTAAGACAGTGCAGATGAAGGACAGGTGAGGGTGAGACGGGGTAGATGAAGGACAGGTAAGGGTGAGACAGGACAGGTGAGGGTGAGACGGGCAGATGAAGGACAGGTGAGGGTGAGACGGGGCAGATGAAGGACAGGTGAGGGTGAGACGGGCAGATGAAAGACAGGTGAGGGTAAGACGGGCAGATGAAGGACAGGTGAGGGTGAGACGGGCAGATGAAGGACAGGTGAGGGTGAGACAGGGTAGATGAAGGACAGGTGAGGGTAAGACGGTGCAGATGAAGGACAGGTGAGGGTGAGATGGGGCAGATAAAAGACAGGTGAGGGTAAAGGGGCAGATGAAGGACAGGTGAGGGTGAGACGGGCAGATGAAAGACAGGTGAGGGTGAGACGGATACATGAAAGACAGGTGAGGGTGAGGCAGGGCAGCTGAAGGACAGGTGAGGGTGAGGCGGGGCAGATGAAAGACAGGTGAGGGTGAGATGGGGCAGATAAAAGACAGGTGAGGGTAAACGGGCAGATGAAGGACAGGTGAGGGTGAGGCGGGGCAGATGAAAGACAGGTGAGGGTGAGACGGGACAGATGAAGGACAGGTGAGGGTGAGAGGGCAGATGAAAGACAGGTGAGGGTAAGGCAGGGGCAGATGAAGGACAGGTGAGGGTGAGACGGGCAGGTGAAGGACAGGTGAGGGTGAGACGGGGTAGATGAAGGACAGGTAAGGGTGAGACAGGACAGGTGAGGGTGAGACGGGGCAGATGAAGGACAGGTGAGGGTGAGACAGGGCAGATGAAGGACAGGTGAGGGTGAGGCAGGGCAGATAAGGGACAGGTGAGGGTGAGACAGGGCAGATGAAGGACAGGTGAGGGTAAGACAGTGCAGATGAAGGACAGGTGAGGGTGAGACGGGGTAGATGAAGGACAGGTAAGGGTGAGACAGGACAGGTGAGGGTGAGAGGGCAGATGAAGGACAGGTGAGGGTGAGACAGGGTAGATGAAGGACAGGTGAGGGTAAGACGGTGCAGATGAAGGACAGGTGAGATGGGGCAGATAAAAGACAAGTGAGGGTAAACGGGCAGATGAAGGACAGGTGAGGGTGAGACGGGGCAGATGAAAGACAGGTGAGGGTGAGACGGGATACATGAAAGACAGGTGAGGGTGAGACGGGGCAGATGAAGGACAGGTGAGGGTGAGACGGGGCAGATGAAAGACAGGTGAGGGTGAGATGGGGCAGATAAAAGACAGGTGAGGGTAAACGGGCAGATGAAGGACAGGTGAGGGTGAGACGGGGCAGATGAAAGACAGGTGAGGGTGAGGCAGGACAGATGAAGGACAGGTGAAGGTGAGACGGGGCAGATGAAAGACAGGTGAGGGTAAGACG
>NC_060897.1:44167-64167 GCF_014805685.1 Silurus meridionalis
CATCATTATCATCACCACTGTGGGTGTGCTGTGTGTGTTTGTGTGTGTGTGTGTGTGTTACCTCTCCAGCCTCCAGAGCCAGAACAAAAGCACAGCTCTCGTTACTGCAGGAGCGAACAGTCTCTGTGCGACCCTCTCTGAATAAACGTGTCATAGAGGCCTCATAAGTCAAGCAAAAACCTCCTCTGTCCTGTACACACACACACACACACACACACACACACACACACACACACACACACACACACACACACACACCTTTTTCCATCTTGTGGAATGTGGAAGAAAGTAATGGTTTATATCTCCTTTATTTGTGTAAGTTCATGTTCAGGGGAAATGTTTTCCTGTTTAAAAAACAAGAGTGGCTCGAATGTATCTGTGCGAGTGTGTGTGCGTGTGTGTGTGTGTTTGTGTGTGTGTATTACCCTATAGTATGCCAGCTGCAGTGATATCTGTATAAAAGCATCTGGGCTAAGTTTCAGCTTTTTAATGCGACCTTTTCCGAACTCTCTGAAGGGAAACACATGACAGTCGACATCATCAGCCAACGTACGAGCCACAGCCAGAGACTCCTTTATCTGCTCCTTCACCTACACACACACACACACACACACACACACACACACACACACACACACACACACACACACACACACACACACGAACACACACGAACACACACACACATTAGGTAAAATGTGTACAGAAAGATGGATATGGGTTTCAGACACAGGTTCTTGCAGATATTCACAGCATTTAAGGTAAACAGTTGAAGTTATTAAAACCCCATACACAGCTGGAGTTAATAAAACCCCACACACAGCTGGAGTTAATAAAACCCCACACACAGCTGGAGTTAATAAAACCCCATACACAGCTGGAGTTAATAAAACCCCACACACAGCTGGAGTTAATAAAACCCCACTGTAACACACACCGCTGCAGAAGAACAGTGCAGGAACCCTGTGGTACTGATCATCATAATTCAAAATACGTCAACCAGGTAACATCAGTACCAAAAAAATATGTACCAAAAAACGTGTGTAGTGTATAGTGTGTATAATAAGTGTATAGTGTGTATGATGAGTGTATGATGAGTGTATAGTGTGTATGATGAGTGTAAAGTGTGTATGTTGGGTGTAAGATGAGTGTATGATGAGTGTATAGAGTGTATGATGAGTGTATAGTGTGTATGATGAGTGTATAGAGTGTATGATGAGTGTATAGTGTGTATGATGGGTGTATGATGAGTGTATAGTGTGTATGAGTGTATAGTGAGTGCATAGTGTGTATGATGAGTGTATGATGAGTGTATGATGAGTGTATAGTGTGTATGATGAGTGTATGATGGGTGTATGATGAGTGTATAGTGTGTATGATGAGTGTATAGTGTGTATGATAAGTGTATAGTGTGTATGATGAGTGTATAGTGAGTGCATAGTGTGTATGATGAGTGTATGATCAGTGGATAGTGTGTATGATGAGTGTATAGTGTGTATGATGTGTATGATGAGTGTATGAGTGTATAGTGTGTATGATGAGTGTATGATGGGTGTATGATGAGTGTATAGTGTGTATGATGAGTGTATAGTGTGTATGATGAGTGTATGATCAGTGGATAGTGTGTCTGATGAGTGTATAGTGTGTATGATAGTGTATGATGAGTGTATGATCAGTGGATAGTGTGTATGATAAGTGTATAGTGTGTATGATGAGTGTATGATGGGTGTATGATGAGTGTATGATCAGTGGATAGTGTGTATGATGAGTGTATAGTGTGTATGATGAGTGTATGATGGGTATATGATGAGTGTATGATCAGTGTATAGTGTGTGTGATGAGTGTATAGTGTGTATGATGAGTGTATAGTGAGTGTATAGTGTGTATGATGAGTGTATGATCAGTGGATAGTGTGTATGATAAGTGTATAGTGTGTATGATGAGTGTATGATGTGTGTATGATGAGTGTATAGTGAGTGTATAGTGTGTATGATGAGTGTATGATGGTGTATGATGAGTGTATGATCAGTGTATAGTGTGTATGATGAGTGTATAGTGTGTATGATGAGTGTATAGTGAGTGTATGATGGGTGTATGATGAGTGTATGATCAGTGGATAGTGTGTATGATGAGTGTATAGTGTGTATGATGAGTGTATGATCAGTGTATAGTGTGTGATGAGTGTATAGTGTGTATGATGAGTGTATGATCAGTGGATAGTGTGTATGATGAGTGTATAGTGTGTATGATGAGTGTATGATGGGTGTATGATGAGTGTATGATCAGTGTATAGTGTGTATGATGAGTGTATAGTGTGTATGATGAGTGTATGAGTGTATGAGTGTATAGTGTGTATGATGAGTGTATGATCAGTGGATAGTGTGTATGATGAGTGTATGATGAGTGTAGTGTGTATGATGAGTGTATGATGAGTGTATGATGAGTGTATAGTGTGTATGATGAGTGTATGATGAGTGTGTGATGAGTGTATAGTGTATGATGAGTGTATAGTGTATAGTGTATGATGAGTGTATGATCAGTGGATAGTGTGTATGATGAGTGTATAGTGTGTATGATGAGTGTATGATGGGTGTATGATGAGTGTATGATGAGTGTGTGATGAGTGTATGTATGATGAGTGTATAGTGTGTATGATGAGTGTATGAGTGTATGAGTGTATGATCAGTGGATAGTGTGTATGATGAGTGTATAGTGTGTATGATGAGTGTATGATAGGTGTATGATGAGTGTATGATCAGTGGATAGTGTGTATGATAAGTGTATAGTGTGTATGATGAGTGTATGATGGGTGTATGATGAGTGTATGATCAGTGTATAGTGTGTGATGAGTGTATAGTGTGTATGATGAGTGTATGATGGGTATATGATGAGTGTATGATCAGTGTATAGTGTGTATGATGAGTGTATAGTGTGTATGATGAGTGTATAGTGAGTGTATAGTGTGTATGATGAGTGTATGATCAGTGGATAGTGTGTATGATAAGTGTATAGTGTGTATGATGAGTGTATAGTGTGTATGATGAGTGTATAGTGAGTGTATAGTGTGTATGATGAGTGTATGATGGGTGTGATGAGTGTATGATCAGTGTATAGTGTGTGATGAGTGTATAGTGTGTATGATGAGTGTATAGTGAGTGTATGATGGGTGTATGATGAGTGTATGATCAGTGGATAGTGTGTATGATGAGTGTATAGTGTGTATGATGAGTGTATGATCAGTGGATAGTGTGTATGATGAGTGTATAGTGTGTATGATGAGTGTATGATCAGTGGATAGTGTGTATGATGAGTGTATAGTGTGTATGATGAGTGTATGATGGGTGTATGATGAGTGTATGATCAGTGTATAGTGTGTATGATGAGTGTATAGTGTGTATGATGAGTGTATAGTGAGTGTATAGTGTATGATGAGTGTATGATCAGTGGATAGTGTGTGTATGATGAGTGGATAGTGTGTATGATGAGTGTATGATGAGTGTATGATGAGTGTATAGTGTGTATGATGAGTGTATGATGGGTGTATGATGAGTGTATAGTGTGTATGATGAGTGTATAGTGTGTATGATGAGTGTATAGTGAGTGTATAGTGTGTATGATGAGTGTATGATCAGTGGATAGTGTGTATGATGAGTGTATAGTGTGTATGATGAGTGTATGATGGGTGTATGATGAGTGTATGATGAGTGGATAGTGTGTATGATGAGTGTATAGTGTGTATGATGAGTGTATATGATGAGTGTGTATAGTGTATGATGAGTGTATGATCAGTGGATAGTGTGTATGATGAGTGTATAGTGTGTATGATGAGTGAATGATAGGTGTATGATGAGTGTATGATCAGTGGATAGTGTGTATGATAAGTGTATAGTGTGTATGATGAGTGTATGATGGGTGTATGATGAGTGTATGATCAGTGTATAGTGTGTGATGAGTGTATAGTGTGTATGATGAGTGTATGATAGGTGTATGATGAGTGTATGATCAGTGTATAGTGTGTGTATGATGAGTGTATAGTGTATGATGAGTGTGTGATGAGTGTATAGTGTGATGAGTGTATGATCAGTGGATAGTGTATGATGAGTGTATAGTGTGTATGATGAGTGTATAGTGTGTATGATGAGTGTATGATGGTGTATGATGAGTGTATAGTGTGTATGATGAGTGTATAGTGTGTATGATGAGTGTATGATGAGTGTGTGATGAGTGTATGATGAGTGGATAGTGTGTATGATGATGAGTGTATAGTGTGTATGATGAGTGTATGATGGGTGTATGATGGGTGTATGATGAGTGTATAGTGTGTATGATGAGGGTATGATGGGTGTATGATGAGTGTATAGTGTGTATGATGAGTGTATGATGAGTGTATGAGTGTATAGTGTGTATGATGAGTGTATGATGAGTGTATGATGTGTGTATGATGAGTGGATAGTGTATGATGAGTGTATAGTGAGTGTATAGTGTATGATGGGTGTATGATGAGTGTATAGTGTGTATGATGAGTGTATGATGGGTGTATGATGAGTGTATAGTGTGTATGATGAGTGTATAGTGTGTATGATGAGTGTATAGTGTGTATGATGAGTGTATGATGTATGATGAGTGTATGATGGGTGTATGATGAGTGTATAGTGTGTATGATGAGTGTATGAGTGTGTATGATGAGTATGATGAGTGTATGATGGTGTATGATGAGTGTATAGTGTATGATGAGTGTATGATGGTGTATGATGAGTGTATAGTGTATGATGAGTGTATGATGGGTGTATGATGAGAGTATAGTGTGTATGATGAGTGTATGATGGGTGTATGATGAGTGTATAGTGTGTATAATGAGTGTATGATGGGTGTATGAGTGTATAGTGTGTATGATGAGTGTATGATGGGTGTATGATGAGTGTATGATGGGTGTATGATGGGTGTATAGTGTGTATGAGTGTATGATGGGTGTATGATGAGTGTATAGTGTGTATGATGAGTGTATAGTGTGTATGATGAGTGTATGATGGGTGTATGATGAGTGTATAGTGTGTATGATGAGTGTATGAGGGTGTATGATGAGTGTATAGTGTGTATGATGAGGGTATGATGGGTGTATGATGAGTGTATAGTGTGTATGATGAGTGTATAGTGTATAGACACAAAACCTGAAAGCGGGTTCCTTCCCCTTCACATTATTCATGTGAGTACACTGAGGAAGAAATTCATCCATTATAACATCCGGTTTATTTATAGACCATTTGGATTTACATACAGCAGTGTTTCACACACGCTCATGAAACACACATTCAGAGTCAGGGTTGGGCTCAGGGTCAGGGTTAGGGTCAGGTGCTTGGTTGGGCTCAAAGTCAGGGTTTTCCTTAGGGTTTTGGTTTTGTGTAAGGTCAGGGGATTGGTTAGGGTTAGGGTTTTGTTAATGGTTTTAGTTAAAGTCATGGGATTGGTTAGAATCAGGGTTTTGGTTGGGGTCAGAGTCATTGTTAGGGTTTTGTTTAGGGTCAGAGTCAGGGTCAAGGTCAGAGTCAGAGTCAGGGATTTGGTTAGGGCCAGAGTCAGGGCTAGGTTCAGAGTCAGGGTTTTGGTTAAGGTCAGAGTCATGGTTGGGGTCATAGTTAGAGTCAGAGTCAAAGTCAGGGTTTGGGTAAGGGTTTTGGGTCAGGATCAGAATCAGGGTTTTAGTTAGGGTAAGGGTCAAGATCAGGGTTTTATTTAGGGTAAGGGTTAGGATCAGGGTTTTAGTTAGGGTCAGGATCAGGGTTTTAGCCAGGGTTAGGGCTATGATCAGGGTTTCAGTTAGGGTAGGGTCATGATCAAGGTTTTATTCAGGGTTAGGTTCAGGGTCAGGATCAGGGTTTTACTCAGGGTTTGGGTCAAGGTCAGGGTTTGAGTTAGGGTTAGGGTCAGGGTTTTATTCAGGTTAGGATCAGGATAAGGATCAGGGTTTTAGTTAGGGTTAGGATCAGGATCAGGGTTTTACTCAGGGTTAGGGCCAGGATTTTAGTTAGGGTTAGGAACAGGGTTTGGGTCAGGTGAGGGTCAGGGTTTTAGTTAGCAATAGGATCAGGGTTTTATTTAGGGTGAGGGTTAGGGTCAGGGTTTTAGTTAGGGTCAGGATAAGAATCAGGGTTTTAGCCAGGGTTAGGATCAGGCTTTTACTCAGGGTTGGGGTCAGGGTTTTAGTTAGGGTTAGGATCGGGTTTTGAGCCAGGGTTAGGGTCAGGATCAGGATTTGGGTTTTTAGTTTGGGTTAGGGTCAGGGTTTTAGTTAGCGATAGGATCAGGGTTTTATTTAGGGTAAGGGTCAGGATCAGGGTTTTAGTTAGGGCTAGGGTCAGGGTTTTAGTTAGGGACAGGATCAGGATACATGCTTTAGCCAGGGTTAGGGCCAGGATCAGGGTTTTAGTTAAGGCCAGGATCAGGGTTTTAGTTAGGGCTAGGGTCAGGGTTTTATTTAGGGGTAGGGTCAGGATCAGGATCAGGGTTTTGGTTTGGGTTAGAATCAGTGTTTTAGTTAGGGATAGGATCACGGTTTTATTTAGGGTAAGGGTCAGGATCAGGATTAGTCTTTTAGCCAGGGTTAGGGCCAGGATCAGGGTTTTAGTTAGGGTTAGTAACAGGGTACTGTCCTGCATTCAGGTGTTCAGAAGTAGAATAACAGTCAGTAGATGAATAATCAGTAAATGAACATTGAGGTGTGCGTCAGTGGACTATTGTGTAAAGTGCAGACTTGATTAAACAGATGGACGTGCTGCTCTGTGTGTGTGTGTCTATGTGTACATTAGCATTTTGGTTCTTTCCTGTGTAAAACCCCACAGTTCATAGAAATGTGAGACCACAATAGTAGAAAGTTGTGGCTGCCTGCTGCAAAAGTGTGTGTGTGTGTGTGTGTGTATGTGTGTGAGTGTAAATGTCTCTAACCTTTTGTGGTATGTCCCAGCCTAGGCGTTGAGGAGGAGGGAGAGAGCGCTGCACTTCGCCTCGACAGTTTCCATCTGTGTCATAACCCAAGTGAAAAGCATCTGTGGCCAAAGTGAACTGAGAGAGAGGGGGGGGGGGCGACCTCATTACTCTTATTACACACACACACACTCTTTTTCTCTCTGTCTAAATATATTTCATTTTTGGATATGATGATCTGGTCATGATGATATGATGATCTGGTCAGTGTTACTGTAGCACTTTAATAAAGGACTTTACAGAAATAAACACATTCACACATCACTCTGTAAAGTTAATCTCTTATGTGGTGACTGTGGTGAAGGAAAAACTCCCTAAAACTTCATGAGGAAGAAACCGTGAGAAGAACCAGATTAAGCAGGAACCTCATCCTTCTTCTCAACACTATATATCCATTCATTGTAGTTCCATCAGTGTTCAGATTTTCTCCTGATCACTGATTGAGATTTGGTTCATGGTGACTGTAGTCCTGAACCACTGTAGCAGACTGTTTATATTAATTATAGTCCAAATCCATCTTTATGGTTTTTGAGTTTAACCTCCAAAGGAACCTCGTAAGAAACCATAATGAGGTGTACAGAGTGGTTCCAGGTGAGGAGAATTCAGTCCCAAAATCAAGATGGAGCAGGCAGATGTCAGTATTGGATTCTGAAGAAACCCATTTTATACCCAGATTTTACTTGAATCTTGTTAAGCCAAGCGCACCAGCCAACCCCACCCAACATTAAGTGCTGACCATCACCCAGCTCAGCACACCACCAGGCTCCACCCGCCACCCTGTGCTGCCCTCCACCCAGCTCCGCTCATCATTAAGCTCTGCCCAATCAGCAGCTACTAACTGGAGAGGAAAAATTGATCATGTGCTCACAACACGTAGTGGAGTAACGCACTCAACACAATCAACACACACTGATACCCTCTGTCATCTTCCTCATACGCAAACTCACAAACATTCAGGATTGGCTGGTGTGGCTGATGAAGTTCATACTGACTCCACCCAACAGGAACGGCAGTTCATTTTACTCTTCAACCTCTGAGGTTCAACATCTCAGTGACGTCACTCGAGAGCTCAGATATATTTCACAAAGTTCTTTATATCTGACCATCTGAGAGGTTCATGACTATGGGCACACGCTGAACTAAATTATAAATGCAGCACAGGAGAAGTGCTCACTGACACACATTTAGACAGATTTGTGAACAATGTTGGAGAGAAATAGGACTTTTGTGTACATAAAAAGTGTCTTAGATCTTTGAGTTCAGCTCATGAAAAATGGGGGCAAAAACAAAAGTGTTTTGTTTATAATTTTGTTGAGTGTATTTATATATATTCTCAAATACACACACAGACACACACTCTTACATACACACACACTCTTACATACACACACACTCTTACACACACTCTTACATACACACACACACTCTTATGCAAACACTTTTACACCCACATACACACTTGCACTCTCTCTCACACAGACACACACTCTTACATACACACACACTCTTACATACACACACACTCTTACATGCACGCACACACACACACACACACACACACACACACACACACACACACACACACACACACACACACACACACACACGGATTCCAAGATTTTGAGGCAGATTCTAACTGGAGTTTCTAGAAAGCGTTGTGGTTTTATGGTGTCGAAGCTCTGTGTGATTTTACTCTGTTTATTCACTGCCAGGTTGAAGTTTCCAGATAAACTCATGTTGAGTACGAGGTAGTTGTAGATTTGGGCGTGTTCTATCTCTGAACTCCAAAACTTAATGTGTGTTTAGTTCCCTAAGAGCTGGGTCTGTTTTGGAAGACGAGGATTTTGGATCTTGTTGACCACACACACACACACACACACACACACACACACACACACACACAGAACTTAACACACTCATTACTTATCTCAATCTATTCCATCATCATTTACTTATTTATTATTTATACATAACCATATCACACTGTTTACATGCTGTTCTGCACACTTCTGCTGCTGTTCTGTGCTCTTCACAATATACATGCTTCCGTACATACTCCGTTATTAGAAGGCATGGAATTAGCTTCCATTGTTATGCTGATGATACCCAGCTATATATCTCATCTAAACCAGACGATACACTCAATTAACTCGGATAACTGAGTGTGTTAAAGGAATAAAAGACAGGATGACTCATAACTTTCTACTTTTAAATTCTGATAAGACGGAGATTTTGCTCATCGGCTCAAAAACCAGTACACAGAAGCTCCAGCATCTCAACCTGCATTTAGACGGATGTTCTGTAACCACTAGTTCAACAGTAAAAGACCTGAGAGTTATTTTAGACAGCGACTTGTCTTTCAAATATCATATCAACCAAGTTACAAAAACAGCTTCTTCCACCTTAGAAATATTTCTAAGCTAAGAAACATGTTGTCTATATCTGATGCAGAGAAGCTCGTCCATGCGTTCATGACCTCCAGACTGGACTATTGTAATGCATTACTAGGTGGATGTCCTGCGTCATTAATAAACAAGCTTCAGTTAGTTCAGAATGCAGCAGTCAGAGTTCTCACAAGGTGGAGAAAATATCACCATATAACCCCAATCTTCTCATCCCTACACTGGCTTCCTGTTAAGTTTCAAATCCACTACAAACTACTGCTTCTTACCTACAAAACACTAAATGGTTTATCTCCATGTATCTCCAGTCTTCTAACACGCTACAATCCATCACGCTCCCTGAGATCTCAAAACTCTGGACTTCTAGTAGTTCCTAGAATAGCAAAGTCCACTAAAGGTGGTAGAACATTCTCACATTTAGCTCCTAAACTCTGGAATAGTCTTCCTGACAGTGTTCGGGGCTCAGACACACTCTCCCAGTTTAAGTGCAGATTAAAGATGTATGTTTTTAGCGAGTTCTACACATAACACACATCACATCATAACCTTGTGCTCCAGAACATCTGATCACATCACATTATCAACTTGTGCTGTTAATATCATGAACAGCAGCTACGCTAATTCCTCTCCACTGCTTCTCTTTCTCTCCCCATCCCGAGACATCCTGAGGTTGCTCCAGCTCCAGTCACGTCCCACCTCATGAAGATTATGGACCTTTAAAGAAGTAGATGCTCACAAACACCCTGAACCATCTAGAGACGTACCAGCGCCAATTAGATCCCACTTCATGTAGAGTTTGGACACTGGACCTCCTGGAGTGTTTAAAGGCTCTGACATGGAGAAGCTGCTGTTGGATCTGTGATGATCTCAGATGTTGAGCTATTTTATGAGTTGCTCAGTAGCTCCTGGTTTTATGACCATAATGACTGTAAAAGACTGTAGAAAGATCATCAGTCATAATCACACACTCCAGTGCTCATGTTAGTTCTCACTCTCCAGTGTTCTGTAGTGTTTAAAGACTATAATCACACTCTTGATGTCACCCAGATGAGGATGAGGTTCTGCTTTTGAGTCTGGTTCCTTTCAAAGTTTCTTCCTCAGAACATCTAAGGGAGTTTTTCCTTCACCACAGTCTCCATGGTGCTCATCAGAGATAAACACACATCATTCACCTTCACTGTTAAATTCTGTAAAGCTGCTTTGAGACGATGTGTGTGTTGTGAAAAGCGCAATAGAAATAAATATAGAAAACTTCACTTGCATGTCTTGACTGCTGCTGCTGCTGTTTTCTGCACTACATTGTGTTTTATATTTACTCTCAGTTATAGATTTTATAGTTCTCTTTGTACAGTACTGTATATTCAGAGTGTAGAGCAGGGTTACTGGTCGGTGCTGTTGTGTTATGTGTGTTGTCCCACACTGTCTTGTGTTGTCTGTCTGTACTGTTTGTACTCGATGCACTTTATGTAGCTTTGTGTTGTGCTGTGGCTTTATGTTGTTGTTTAGAGTAGCGTCAGGGTTCTGGAGGAACGTTGTCTTGTTTTTACTGTGTATTGTGTAGCTCTGTGTATAGTAGAAATGACAATTAAAGCCTCTTGACTTGATTTGATTCTTAATTATAAAGAACATATACATTTTTTATCTCCACATGATCTGTGTAAAGCTGCTTTGAGACAATGTTTATTGTTAAAAGCGCAATACAAATAAACATGAATTGACTTGATTATGGTTGCTAGTTTGTGTTTATAGTTTGTGTTTTTGCTCCGAGTTTGTTTTAGATGTTTAAAGAGTGTTTGGAAATGGCGTGTCCACATTTCTCCATCTTGAATTGCTAATTCTTCATGTTCTCTTTCCTTTAGCATGTTCTATTTTTCCCAGAATTGATTAGTGTTGATTGACTCCTCTATCACAGTTGTTTCTCTGTGTGTGTTGTGCTTTTTTTAGTTCTGAGTGAATGTTTGTTTTGTCTGAGAGTTTCACAGTAAAGAAGTCGTATGTTGGTGTTGTTTGGGTCTCAGTGTTTTTGGTTTGATAAATTCCTGAGTTCTTTTCTTAAATGTTGACAGTTTTTATCAATCCAGTTCTCTTCTTTACTCAGTTTAGGCTTTAATGTAGTTCTAGTGTTTAATTTGGTCTTTTCTGCTGTTCTGTTAAATATGAAGTGAAAGAGCTGAACTGCTGATCGACTTTTCTTTTTTCTGTTTTGGGCACATCTGTAGGTTTTGTAGATATTGTACAGCTTACTGGGCTGTGTGTGTGTGTGTGTGTGTGTGTGTGTGTGTGTGTGTGTAAGAGAGAGTGTATGTGATGATGTGACCCTGTAAGAGGTTAATGGGACATCGAGTGTTTCTGCCCACAGTGGAAAAAGAAAGACTTAGAACAAAACCATGCACGCACACAGACACGCACACACACACACACACACACACACACACACACACACACACACACACACACACACACACGCACACACACACGCACACACACGCACTTAAAATAGATACAAAATAACAGTCCACCTACACACTATGCACAAAAGTTGTATATGACCCTGCAGGCAAAACATTTATAACCACATTATAGTGTGATGTGTTTAATGTATGTTGTGATGTGTGTTGTGTTTGATGTGTGTTGTGTGATGTGTTTTATTTTTGATGTAAGTTATGTGATGTGTGTTGTGTGATGTGTTGTGTTTAATGTATGTTGTGATGTGTGTTGTGTTTGATGTGTGTTGTGTGATGTGTGTTGTGTTTTATGTATGTTGTGTGATGTGTGTTGTGTGTTGTGTTTTATGTATGTTGTGTAATGTGTGTTGTTTGATGTGTGTTGTTTGATGTGTTGTGTTTGATGTGTGTTGTGTGATTTATGTTGTGTGATGTGCGTTGTGTTTTATGTATGTTGTGTGATGTGTGTTGTGTGTTGTGTTTTATGTATGTTGTGTGATGTGTTGTTTGATGTGTGTTGTGTTTGATGTGTGTTGTGTCCTATTATCTTAAGTAAGTAAGTACGTACCACATTTATCTATTTATTATTATTTATACTTGCACCCTTTGTATTACAGTAGAACGGTTACATGCGGTCTTTGCACCTTCTTGCTGCTGTTTTTGCACTACATTGTTCTGTTCTGTTCTGTTTGTATTCTCTCCTGGGTATAGTTTTTACATTTCTCCTCACACAGTACTGTATATTTAAGTATACAGTAGGTTTACTAGTCGGCGCTATACTTGTTTTTTTTGTCTTTTGTCTTGTCTTGTGTTGTCTTGTGTTGTCTTGTGTTGTCTTGTGTTGTCTTGTGTTGTCTTGTGTTGTCTGTCTGCACTGTCTGTCTGTGCTGTTTTCTGTTTGCACTGTTTGCACCAGGTTGCATTCGATGCACTTTATGTTTGTGTTGTTGTAGCTCTCTGCTGTTGTTGTTTAGTGTAGCACCAGGGTTCCGGAGGAATGTTGTTTCGTTTTTACTCTGTACTGTGTACCACTGTGTGTAGTACAAATGACAATAAAAGCTTCTTAACTTGACCTGAATTAAGTAAGTAAGTACTTAAGTACGGTGACGATTTACATTTACTTCATTACTGTCCAACACTGGTGTGTTTGTAGTTTGTGTGTGTGTGTGTGTGTGTGTGTGTGTGTGTGTGTGTGCGTGTACACTGTGCTCTCTCACCTCCCACATGTGAGCGACAGTAGGGGCGTCGGCCCAGGAGTGTTCTGCGTTGAGGCCGGTCTTTGCGTTTTTATAAACCACCACACACAGGGATTTATCAAACCACCTGGGCGGGGGGAGATGAGATGAGGGGTTAGTGTTGCTATGGTAACAGTCCAGCTGATTTCATGGTTCTCAGGAAATATTGAACAGTTACAGTTATGTAATTATTATGGGATGTTCGTGAAATGGCCTTGTACTCCCAGACCTCCACCCCCTGACTTCCTGAATTCTAAAACTCATGAACATCTCCAGACTCTGGATTACTTCCCTGCTGAAGCTCCACCAGGTCTTTAGTGCAGCTGTCTTCACTTCCTGTTTGTCCTCAAATAATTTTCTGTTCAGTTCTTCACTGAGTGAAGATCTGCTTAGGTTGAATTCCATCATGGCCTCCATCCTGTGAGCACTAAAAATGGATTTGTGTGAAGATATCATCACTGCTCAACTCATACTGCTGCTCTTCGAGGCTCTCACACCATCTACCACTAGAACACACATGCTTGAGATGATGATCTCCTTCCATTCTCAATCATCTTCATCCTCTTCTCATTTGTCCAAAATATGTTCCAGAAAGTTACAGGGTTGCTGAGATGTTTCTCCCAGTACCTTCTCTGACTAATGTTTAAGCTCTCTCTCTCTCTCTCTCTCTCTCTCTCTCTCTGATGGGTTTCCTTCGATTTTTCAGACTAAGGATGGTTTCTTCACTCACATTGATGTCTTTTAGAACTTTATCCTGAGAGAGAACTTCAACAGAATCAAGATGTAAAATTCACACAGGAAAATCATCCCTTGTTCTTGTCTCTGTTTACCTGTGATTGGAATCATGAGTGCTGGAAAGTTCTGAACCTCCAGAACCCTGGATTCATTTCTCTGATTTCATGTGATCTCCACTGCACTGAGATACACACTGTAAGAACAGTGACTTTGTGGCTCTGAAAAAGCGTATAAATGTTGTTAATTGAACAGAATGGTGAGATGTTAACGAGCGTGAACGTGAACAAGCTCGGATTCTCACAGTGTGGACTGAAGGAGAAAGCATGTTTTCTGAAATTTGGAGCACACGAAGAAAATAATTCCAGATTTCAATTTCTATTAATATCATTATATGATGGCTTCAGGCTCCTGGCTGCATCAATTACTGCCTTCCTGTTTCCGGTTCTGGAATAAAGGGTCTGATTCATTCGCACAAGCGTGAGGAAGAGAACTGCACGACTTGGCCTTCAACACTCCTACACAACGAATGGAAAAGGACAGACGGACTTATTGTCATGTTACACACACGCGTCTGATTCCGGCTCTGAGGACATGCTGGGGTGGAGTCATGCCACTTCAAAATTTATGGATTAATCTCATGACCTTTTATTTGGAGTCTGTTCCGTTCTTTCTGAAACACCGAACTTTCTGTCTCTCACATTCCCTCCATCATCACCCTGAAAACGAGTGTTCTTTTATTGCTCCACCACAACTTAAGGCCATGTTGTGTCCAAAACATCGCATCATTTCACACAGCACAACCTCACTGTCACACTGAGAACTTTCTGAATATGGGGCCACACCCCCTTTACTGAGACCAACAGGTACAAAGACCACACCCCTTTTAATGAGAACAAAAGGTACGGAGGCCACCCCCTTTAATCAGGCTGACAGGTACAGTGGCCACACCCCCTTCAACAAGAACAATATGTTGAGGCCATGCCCCCTTAACAAGAACAAACGGTATGGAGGCCACACCCCTTTAACAAGACTGCCATGTACACTGGCCACGCCCCCTTTAATGAGAACAGATGTACAGAGGCCATGCCCCTTTAATGAAAGTGGCAGGTTCGTAGGCCACAGCCCCTTCCATGAGAACAAAGGTGTGTGTATGTGTGTGTATGTCTCACCGATCATAACATTTGCCATGGAGGAGAGATTTAGCGTAGCGGTCCAGGCTCCCATCCGGATCGTCGCCCTTCATCCCCTCCTCTTCATCATCCAGAGTGACAAAGAACGCTGCTTTCTCAATGCAATCCAGAGAACGTTTATTTATCCCCGAGCTGAAATACTGCTTCCTCACACGTGCCCAGGGAACCCTGCAGACATCCACCCACACACACACACACACACCCCCACACAAAGTTAAAGATGAAGTAAGTGATTTGAATGTGTTTTTCTGTGTGTGTGTGTGTGTGTGTGTGTGTGTGTGTGTGTGTGTGTGTGTTTTCCTGACCTAAACACTGACCTTATTAATATAGTATTGCATCTTAGAAAAACACTGTTAGGTGTTTTCCTGATCCGAGTCACTCATCCTTGTTTAGAAGGTGTGTGTGTGTGTGTGTGTGTGTGTGTGTGTGTGTGTGTGTGTGTGTGTGAGAGAGATAGATCAGGAAATCACCAAAGTACCCTGATCTCAGCGATGAGTCGCCGCATTTTGTGGCATCTAGTTGCCAGTAGAGGAAATGCAACAGAGCTGCAGGAGGCAGAGTGCAGTGATGAAGCGAAGAAAAGTGTTACTGTGTGTTTTTGTGTTTTATTGTGTATTGTATACCTTTCACTGCAAAATATATTGCAGAATATATTGCTCCCTGGTGGAGAGCCTCATAATCCTAACAATCCCAATTTTCATTCAGCAATGTGTGTGTGTGTGTGTGTGTGTGTGTGTGTGTGTTAGGGATGTGTATCTCCATAACTGAGTCTAATGTGATTCACATCCCGATGCACAGCCAATAATACGATACATAAAATATGCATATAAAGCAGCTACCGATACGATACGATTCCCCCCAATTACATTGCAGTGTGATTTCTATTCTATTCATCACAATGGAAGTAATATTAAGCTATAACATTTAATATGGTACAGATAGTTCACTTTCATTCGTTTGGTTCAGACAGACAGAAAATCATCCATTTACTTAAGTAACTTCTGACTTCTAACACATGGCCGCTACACAAACACGCTTTTGTAGTGCAAAAAGAAAAGAAATAAACCCAGATGTTCTTTTCCTGTTCTGTCGCCAGGAAGATTCAGCATATTCACACAGCAGCAGTGGGAAACAGTTTAGCAAGAAAAAATTAATCCACCGTATTTTTCGGACTATAAGCCGCTACTTTTTCCCCACGTTTTGAACTCCGCGGCTTAAACAACGAAGCGGCTAATTTATGGATTTTTCCTGGGTTTTTCCCGGTTTCACAAACTTCAAGCCAAAAAACTGAACCCCATAACATTAGACCACTGAAATTTCCGAACGGAAACGAAAAAACGCACCTCACCTGTGTTCTGAGCTGCACGGCATCGGGAGAAAAAACTTTTACCGGTGGTGATTTTTAAACGCATGACGATGCCAAAAGATAAACTCCCGAGAGAAATAGTTGTGAAAGGAAGGAGGAAGACAGAGAACAATGACTTTCTTGGTCTGCTACTGTTTAGATACAAGCCGTGTAATGCGTTGAGTCTGGGTGAAGGGAGAGCTCGCTAACTCCAGTTACAACAGAAATCATATAAACACAGACAGGTTTCCAAAAATTACGGAAATTACGGTACATATCAAATGTTGCTCACAAATAATTGGCCACTTTCAAAATGATAAAACTATAGCACATCCACTAATATTTACATATAAATTAATTTGTCTTTACAGATGCAAAAATGTTTTAAAAAGATGCATCATTATAGAAATGCCAACTTTTATCTGATGCACACTTTTTAAATCGATGCATCACATCGTAACCTTTAATGCCGATGTACCGATGCGAACTGCTGAATCTAACCATCCATTGTGTGTGTGTGTGTGTGTGTGTGTGTGTGTGTGTGTGTGTGTTTAAATGAGGTAAAACGCAAAAACATCTGGAGAACAATTACATTACATCACTGCTTTAGTTTCTGCTGTGTGACAGTGACACCTAGTGTTAAAATCAAGAACTACAATCTTCATCACACCTGTTCTAGGACATGTGATAACTGTGTGTGTGTGTGTGTGTGTGTGTGTGTGTGTGTGTGTGTGTGTGTGATTAAGAGTGTAACCTGTTTCCAGCGGTCAGTGCTCCCAGTGTCTCCTCTCCTGGGGCAGGAAGTGTGGGATCATCCAGAATTTTCTGGATCTGGTGTTGGATCTCTCGGGGAGAGAGGAGACGGCCAGCTGAGTAAACCCACAGCCTGAAATAGCGCCCCCTGTGGTACACAGCCACAAACTCACTGTCCTGCCAGTGCTGCAGTGTGTCTGAGAGAGAAAGTAATAATGTGAGTGTGTGTGTGTGTGTGTGTGTGTGTGTGTGTGTGTGTGTGTGTGTGTGTAAGAATGTATGAGTGTGTATCTGTGTATGTATGTATGTATGTATGTGTGTGTGTGTGTGTGAGAGAGAAAGTGTGTTAAAGAATGTATGAGTGTGTATTTTGTGTGGATGTGTGTGTGTGTGCGTGTGGATGTGTGTGTGTGTTTGTAAGATTGTATAAGTGTGTATGTAGGTATATATGTGTGTGTGTGTGTGTGTGTGTGTGTGTGTGTGTGTGTCTGTAAGAATGTATGAGTGTGTAGGTGTGTGAGAGAAAGTGTGTGAGAGTGTGTAAAAGAATGTGTGTGTGTAAGTATGTTAGAGAGTAAGTGTTAAAGAATGTATGATTGTGTGTATGTGTGTAAGAATTTATGACAGTGTGTGTGTGTGTGTGTGTGTGTGTGTGTGTGTGTGTGTGTGTGAAAGAATGTATGAGTGTGTATGTGTATGTGTGTGTGTGAGTGTGTGTTAAATAATTATTTAGTGTGTATGTGTAAGAATGTATAAGAGTGTGTATGTGTGTGTGTGTGAGAGAGAGTGTGTTAAAGAATGTATGAGTGTGTATGTATGTATGTGTGTACGAATGTGTGTGTGTGTGAGTGCGTGTTAAAGAATGTATGAGAGTGTATGTGTGTGTGTGCGAATGAGTGTGTTTGTGTGTAAGAATAAAAGAGAGTTTGTATGTGTGTTAGAGAATGTATGATTGAGTATGTGTGTGTGTGTGTGTGTGTGTGTGTGTGTGTGTGTGTGTGTGTGTGTGTGTGTGAGTGAGTGTTAAAGAATGTTTGAGTGTGTAACTATGTGTGAGTGGGTGTGTGTGTGTGCGTTAAAGAATGTATGATTGAGTGTGTGTGTGTGTGTGTGTGTGTGTGTGTGTGTATGTATGTATGTGTGTGTGTGTGTTAAAGAATGTATGAGTGTGTATGTATGTATGTGTGTGTGCGTGTGTGTGTGTCTGTTTGTGTTACCCGTCTCCTCTCCTGGAGTGCGTGTGGTGTTAAACATGCGCTCACATTGTGCTGCACACAGAGGGACGACTGTCCCAGGAACACGGCTCTACAAAACACACACACACACACACACACACACACACAAACATTAGTAGATGCTGACTTGACGATCATTAATGTTCCATTATCAGTAGCACTGCAAATCACTCTGTTAAAGTACTACGGTTAGGGTTTAGTGTGTGTGTGTGTGTGTGTGTGTGTGTGTGTGTGTGTGTGTGTGTGTGTGTGTGTGTGTGTGTGTGTGTTTTCTAGATCTTTCTGTCTCTGTGTGTACAGATTGGTGTGATTATTGACCCGAGTCTTTCCTTTGAGGCTCACGTGAATAATATCACCAGGATCTCCTTCTTTCACCTTAGAAATATTGCTAAAATTAGAAATATGATGTCGTTACAGGATGCAGAAAAACTAGTTTATGTTTTTGTAACATCTAGATTAGACTACTGTAACGCTTTACTGTCTGGGTGTTGGAGTAAGTGCAGAAATAAGCTTCAGTTAGTTCAGAATGCAGCAGCAAGAGTCCTCACTAGATCTAGAAAATATGAGCATATCAGCCCTGTTTTAATCATCTACACTGCTCCCAATTACATCTCACACTGATTATAAAATACTACTACTGACGTATAAAGCACTTAACGGTCTCACGCTGCAGTATCTGAGTGAACTTCTGTACCAGGATGATCCTCCACACCTACTTAGATCAGAAGGTGCAGGCTATTTGTTGGTACCTAAAATAATGAAGACTCCAGCAGGGGGCAGATATTTCTCTTATAAACCCCACAGTTATGGTGTGTGTGTGTGTGTGTGTGTGTGTGTGTGTGTGTGTGTGTGTGTGTGTGTGTGTATACATACAGGATTTAGCTCCTCTCGGTTGACTTTACGGCGGTACAGTAACAGGGCTGTGATGGTGTTTCCTGCTCGAGCGGCCTGTTTAGCTGTCGGTGTTACATACAAGAAGTCCTGCATCAACACACACACACACAC
This sequence comes from Silurus meridionalis, assembly GCF_014805685.1. Lineage (NCBI taxonomy): Eukaryota > Metazoa > Chordata > Actinopteri > Siluriformes > Siluridae > Silurus > Silurus meridionalis. The sequence goes on from NC_060897.1 coordinate 63,490, forward strand.
ACACACACACACACACACACACACACACGTAATCAGGGTTCTGAATGTAAAAAAGTCACGTCATGTATTGAATTAATCTTTAATGAAAAGAAAAACTGATTAAATTTAAATTCATCACCATTCCATAGTAGTTACTGTTGACCATGATGGGGTTCCGCCCTCGCAGGTAAACATACTCCTCCCACCAATCACTCACCTGCAGGACAGGAAGGGAGGACATACATCACCCACAGGAGAAGGTCTCACAGCCAATGTGTTCATTACAGTTCTCTACTTAAATTCACCTCAACTACACCTCAAATACACCTCAGCTTCACCTCAACTTCACCTCAGCTACACTTCAGTTACACCTCAACTACACCACAAGCTATATCCTAACATTACATCAACTTCAACTCAGCTACACCTCAACTTCATCTCAGCTACATCTTAGTTACACCTCAACTTCACCTCAACTACACTTCGACTACACCACAAGCTACACCTCAACTTTACCTGAGCTACATCTCAGTTACATCTCAGTTACTACTCAACCTCACTTCACATCCCAAGTGAGGTACACCTCAACTACACCACAACTACACCTCAGCTACATCTCAACTTCATCTCAACAACACCTCAGCTACAACTCAACTTCATCTTAGCTACACCTTACATCACCACAACCTTTCCACCAAC
>NC_060897.1:66667-114167 GCF_014805685.1 Silurus meridionalis
CTACACATTAATCTGAGACTTTGTCTACCACAGACACACACCTTGAGAGACAATCAGTGTGAGACAGAACAAACACACTTCAGAAATTAACCTAAGGAAAGTCATTTCTTATTTCTCATATTCCTCTCCGCTTCACGTGTCCATCAGGTTTCCTCTCCTCAGTGAAGCACACGCTGAGAAACCTCTAAGAGCTCTGGTTTAGGAGACTTTATTCTGAGGCACGTGAAATTAGTGAGATCTTTAGGAGCACCAGCAGCACAGGTCAGGTGAACACCAGGAGCCAGGGTGCAGGACACAGCAGGTCAGATGAGGTTTTACGGAAAGCACAGGTTCTCTAAGAGTTTTTCACACAGGAGCTAATGATATACGCCTTCGACAGTCAGAGGTTACTGAGAGGAATATTATAGAGGTGTGTAAATCAGTGAATGTCTGATGCAGTAACAAGCCCTGACCCCGTCCCAATGAGACGTGGAGATGAAGCCTACAGCAGGTAACGGTCGCTGAACTGCTGGATTTGAGTGATGCTCCATAAACAATGTGGGCTTCATAGATACTTGGAGCAATTTTGTAAGTTTGCAGTTCTGCATGTAAACATCACTGAACACTTTATAACTTCAACACTGTAATGATTCGGTGTGGAGGATGAGGTTCCTTTTTGAGTCTGGTTCCTCTTAAAGTTCCTCTCAGACACGTGTTAGGGAGAAACCTACAAGAAACAAACTTATAGACTATTTAAAGGAAGTAAACAATAATAAACATGTTGCTTTTAAATTGAGCTCAAACAGAACATGTAGAACATCCAGAACATGTAGATACGCTCAAATAGATGAGAAGGTGAAATGACCAGACCTTGAAATCACACATTGAGGCGAAAAGATTTCAATATCAGAAAATGTAATGTTTACCTGCAGGACCGTGTCCAGGTGTGTGAGGAGCAGGTGCGTAAGGAGCAGGTGTGTGTAGGTGTGTGTAAGGAGCAGGTCGAGACCGAGAAGTCGGAATGTTTACAGTTACTTCCTTAGCGGAAAAGTCCGAAACGTTCCGTCCTACAACATGGACGGCAGTAAGATTGTGTTTGGTGTTCACTGTTTTCTGTTTGGGTCGTTGCCAAGGAAACCGGAAGGGTGTTGGTGCACATGCATGTGCATGTGCGGGTAAATCTGTATGTCTATAATAATAATAATAATAATAATAATAATAATAATAATAAATCACATCGCTAAATAAGTTCTATTAAATCACAGGAAGTGAAATTAAAAGTTATAAATTATGTACTACAACCTTAAATAAGATCTGGAGAAAAAAACACGAGAACAGTGATTTGGAATTCCTGAGCTCCCCAACACCAAATCCAGTTCTCTCCACAAAATTGTTAAACATCTAATTGATGTTACTGAACAGTAATGATGAAGAAACCTAAACCTTTAGCTGTACAACATTTATACCTACAGTAATGAGGACACGCCCCCCACACACATTTATACCTACAGTAATGAGGACACGCCCCCTCACACACATTTATACCTACAGTAATGAGGACACGCCCCCTCACACACATTTATACCTACAGTAATGAGGATACGCCCCCCACACACATTTATACCTACAGTAATGAGGATACGCCCCCCCACACACATTTATACCTACAGTAATGAGGATACGCCCCCCACACACATTTATACCTACAGTAATGAGGACACGCCCCCACACATTTATACCTACAGCAATGAGGATACGCCCCCCACACACATTTATACCTACAGTAATGAGGACACGCCCCCACACACATTTATACCTACAGTAATGAGGACACGCCCCCACACACATTTATACCTACAGTAATGAGGACACGCCCCCACACATTTATACCTACATTAATGAGGACACGCCCCCACACACACATTTATACCTACAGTAATGAGGACACGCCCCCACACACATTTATACCTACAGTAATGAGGACACGCCCCCACACACACACATTTATACCTACGGTAATGAGGACACGCCCCCACACACATTTATACCTACAGTAATGAGGACACGCCCCCACACACACATTTATACCTACAGTAATGAGGACACGCCCCCACACACACATTGAGGATGTAGATGTACATGATGAACTTGATTGAACTCCACAGTGAAGAAACAGGAAGTAACAATAATTACAGTTTATGATTTTCTGGAATTTCCTGTACCTGCTCTTTATCTCTTTCTATCTCTTCCTCTTTCTCCTTTTGGCTTCTTTGACACACTTTCTCACATTCTCTATCTTTCTCGCTCTCTCACACACACACGCACACACGCACACACGCACACTTTCTCACATTCTCTATCTTTCTCGCTCTCTCACACACACGCGCACACACGCACGCACGCACACACACACACACACTCTCTCTCTCTTTCTCTCTCTCACACACACACAAAATATGAGGAGTAAAAGTTCTCACCTGTGTGATGAGGGAAGTTGAAGGTATCTGGTATCTGCTAATTTGCTCTCCGTCTGTGACGTGTTTCAAAATACAACATGGCGTTATTTTCCCACCAACATTCCGACAAACACCGCCCCCTGATATATGATTGGTTAATACTGAGCCTCTCTCGGAGCAGTATTTACTTTGGCTCTCCTCTAGTCTCAGAGCAAGCTCCGCCCCCTGACACACCCACACAGCTAAGAGATGAGACGATTGGTAATTTTTTCTCCATGATGTTTATTGTTCTTTATTTTCACAGGCAATAATAATAGTGCACTTTTTATTAGAATTATAATACAGACATTTCAGTTTCCTTCTTCATGGTTTCCTCCAAAATCAAACGACTTTCACAGTCATGTGAAATACATGATTTCTACTGTGCTGTGGTGGTGTGTGTGTGGGTGTGTGTGTGTGTGTGGGGGGGTATGTGGGTATGGGGTGTGTGTACGAGGGGCTTGTAGGGGAGTACAGATTTACAATCTTATATGATATAATCAATAACAATAACAGCGATCAATAATCATCATAAGTATATCATGAATAAGAACAAAGTGGAGAGTAATGAGTGCTGCTCACAGCGGGGGGTAAGGGGGTAAGGGGTATGTGAGGGGTAAGGGGCATGTGAGGGGTAAGGGGTATGTGAGGGGGTATGTGAGGGGTAAGGGGTATGTGGGTATGTGAGGGGTAAGGGGTATGTGAGGGGGTATGTGAGGGAGTAAGGGGAATGTATGGGGAATGTGAGGGGTAAGGGGTATGTGAGGGGTAAGGGCTGTATGTGAGGGGTAAGGGGTATGTGAGGGGGTATGTGAGGGGGTAAGGGGTATGTAAGGGGGTATGTGGGGGTATGTGAGGGGGTATGTGAGGGAGTAAGGGGAATGTATGGGGAATGTGAGGGGGTAAGGGGTATGTGAGGGGTAAGGGCTGTATGTGAGGGGGTGAGGGGGTATGTGAGGGGGTATGTGAGGGGTAAGGGGAGTGTAAGGGGGTATGTGAGGGGGTATGTGGGTATGTGAGGGGTAAGGGGTATGAGGGGGGTAAGGGGTATGTGAGGGGGGTATGTGAGGGGGTATGTGGGTATGTGTAAGGGGGTATGTGAGGGAGTAAGGGGAATGTATGGGGAATGTGAGGGGTAAGGGGTATGTGAGGGGGTATGTGGGTATGTGTAAGGGGGTATGTGAGGTGGGTATGTGAGGGAGTAAGGGCTGTATGTGAGGGGTAAGGGGTATGTAAGGGGGTATGTGAGGGAGTAAGGGCTGTATGTGAGGGGTAAGGGGTATGTAAGGGGGTATGTGAGGGAGTAAGGGCTGTATGTGAGGGGTAAGGGGAATGTGAGGGGGTAGGGGTATGTGAGGGGATAAGGGGTATGTGAGGGGTAAGTGGGTATGTAAGGGGGTATGTGAGGGGGTATGTGAGGGGATAAGGGGTATGTGAGGGGATAAGGGGTATGTGAGGGGTAGGGGTATGTAAGGGGGTATGTGAGGGGTAATGGGGTATGTGAGGGGTAAGGGGGTATGTGAGGGGGTATGTGAGGGGTAAGGGGGTATGTAAGGGGGTATGTGAGGGGTAAGGGGGTATGTGAGGGGGTATGTGAGGGAGTAAGGGGAATGTATGGGGAATGTGAGGGGTAAGGGGTATGTGAGGGGTAAGGGCTGTATGTGAGGGGTAAGGGGTATGTGAGGGGTAAGGGGTATGTGAGGGGTAAGGGGAATGTGAGGGGGTATGTGAGGGGGTATGTGAGGGGTAAGTGGGTATGTAAGGGGGTATGTGAGGGAGTAAGGGGAATGTATGGGGAATGTGAGGGGGGTAAGGGGTATGTGAGGGGGGTATGTGGGTATGTGTAAGGGGGTATGTGAGGGGGTATGTGAGGGGGTATGTGAGGGGTAAGGGGGTATGTGAGGTGGGTATGTGAGGGGTAAGGGGCATGTGAGGGGTAAGGGGTATGTGAGGGGCAGGGGTATGTGAGGGAGTAAGGGCTGTATGTGAGGGGTAAGGGGTATGAGGGGTATGTGAGGGAGTAAGGGCTGTATGTGAGGGGTAAGGGGAATGTGAGGGGTAAGGGGTATGTGAGGGGATAAGGGGTATGTGAGGGGTAAGTGGGTATGTAAGGGGGTATGTGAGGGGTAAGGGGTATGTAAGGGGTGTGAGGGGTAAGGGGTATGAGGGGTAAGGGGTATGTGAGGGGTAAGGGGTATGTAAGGGGGTATGTGAGGGGTAAGGGGTATGTGAGGGGTAAGGGGTATGTGAGGGGTAAGGGGGTAAGGGGTATGTGAGGGGGTATGTAAGGGGGTATGTAAGGGGGTATGTGAGGGGTAAGGGGTATGTGAGGGGTAAGGGGTATGTAAGGGGGTATGTGAGGGGTAAGGGGTATGTGAGGGGTAAGGGGTATGAGGGGGTATGTGAGGGGTAAGGGGTATGTGAGGGGTAAGGGGTATGTAAGGGGGTATGTAAGGGGGTATGTGAGGGGTAAGGGGTATGTGAGGGGTAAGGGGTATGTAAGGGGGTATGTGGGGGCAGGCAGGAGGATTATGATATAAAAAGGAAAAAGTATAATAATGAGAGAAAGAGTACATACATGAGGTATATAAATGGTGATACACACGTGAAGGAGACGATTGTGAAATCTGAACTGTGTGTGTGTGTGTGTGTATACAGTGAGGAGAAGAACATTCAGAGATGATGATGTAATATGAAAAAGAAGGAGGAAGATGATGATGAAGATGGAGGTATGGTAGATGTGTGTATAATTTAGTTTCACATTCACTCACAGCTGAGTGTTTACAACAACTACACACCCCTCTGCCTCCACACACACTTGAGGTAACTACCCCCCATGATCAGATGCATGATTTGTGCAGGTTAAAGTAGTATGTGTGTGTGTGTGTGTGTGTGTCCCACATGTTCAGCTCATGATTAAGGCATTGGAGTGTTCGGTATGTCAGTAACGCCACAGCAGCTCCATCACCTCACCATTCCTCCCCACATCAGCTTTGTGCTCTTCACCTCTGTGTGTGTGTTTGTGTGTGTGTGTGTGTGTGTGTGTGTGTGTGTGTGTGTGCATGTGTGCGTGTAAAACGCTCCTAAAGAGACACGGCTTCACAGCAGGCGTTTGGGATGAAGCTGGAGGAGATCGCAGGATCCTGGTCTACTGCAGAGATCTGAGTCCAGCGTGTGAGAAGTTACCAGTTCCTACATGTTCTTACGAGTTACTACACGTTTGTTTTAGCTCGTGAACTTTAACGTTATAACTTTACTGCTGTTTTATTATTATTTAAAGAACTTGATTCTCGTAGCAGTAGATCTCACAACGTTCCTCCTCACAGCTACATCCGAAACCTTTTGAGGGATAGGGGTGTGGCTTTCCATACCGCAGCTGGGATGTATTGCTTTAGTCCAGATCTCAGGCTGCAGATGATTTCTGATGTTGGTATTGGAGCTAAACACAGGAGTGATGAAGGAGTGATCACATGTGCAGGAGATCTTCACAACTGCCTTCTTCTGATCACAGACAGGGTTAGATCAATCAGAGGGGGAGGGGCTCAGAGAGAGAGAGAGAGAGAGAGAGAGAGAGAGAGAGTGTGTGTGTGTGTGTGTGTGTGTGTGTGTGTGTGTGAATACTGCTCACATTCAGTACATGGATTTGTCCCTCTCAGACTGTTTGCTTTGGGTTTTTGTGGTCAACATTCTTAATGATGCTGAAGATGATGGAGCTTCACTTCCTCCACTACTTCCTTTTCCTACTCCTCACTAAGAATCAGATCCTTTCATCAAATACATGCTGCCACAATCATCTGAAGTGTGAGATTCTTCTTCTTGTCCTTTATTCCTCTTCTTCACATCATCGTTTTTTTTTTTAATTCTTTATCTTTAAATATAATAAAGTAAAATGAGAAACATGAACAGAAATACAAACAGAACTGAAACTGTGGTTTCAACACAAAAACATCTGTAAAACAACTGCAGCATTATTTTAATGTTAGGAAACAAAATGAACATCCAGTGTGCTTCTTCTGTTTACTTCTGAAACATCTGGAAACCCCAGAACAGCAGCCAAATAAATAAATAAATAAATAAATAAATAAATAAATTAATTAATAAATAACAGGTTTTAAATTAATATATTGGACTGTTAAATGAAATACAATTTTTAAATTGTGTGTTTTGAGACGTTTGTATGATTCGATTTTCACATGGTCAGAATTGAGTCTTTTGTGTGTTTTTTCTGGACTGTCGGAGCTCCTCATGTCCACGTCTGCACATCTCATCATCTCCTCGTATCCATGACTCCATGTCTCCTCGCCGTGTCTGGCTCTGGATGAATAAATGGTGTGTAAATACCATGTGATTAGAACGTGCTCGTGCTCGTGCTCTAGGTCTGATTCGTCTTCGCAAATCCTTCACTACAATCATCAGCACTTTTCTTCAATCAGTTACAGAACCGTGGTTCAGGAGCAGCCATGTTCTCCACGTGTTCCTGGAGCAGAAGAACCCGTCTCGTTCTCCCACCTTGTTTAGGAAGGAAGTGTGTATCAGTGAGGTTTCTTTTAATGATAGTGAAGATGAAATGATGATGAAAACGAGACCCCTGTCCACCTCAGCACATCTCCATGATCAGTACCTGATCTGGACGTGGTGTAGCTAAGCTTCCAGATGTTTATAAACTATTATTTCTGTATGGATTTGAGATCCTCTGCAGGTTCCAGGTGAGTGACATCATTATCATCATCATCATTGCAGCTCCAGCTCTCAGAGAGCTTTAGGTGTCTGCAGGTGATTGGTGTATCAGTGAGTGAGAACATCTGCTTTCTTCTGTTTTTTTTTTTTCCAGCTGCACTGGAGCTACACGGGTCAGAGATGAGTCAGGGCTGTGAGTGAGGGATTGTGGGATTTCCTGGGGGTGGGGTGGGGTGGGGGGGATTAGGGGACAGGGGGACAGGGGAACAGAGAGAGTCACAGCTCTTCAGTGAGTTCTCTCACGGCTGAGACTGGGTTCCATTGGAGGACAGGAGGCGGGGCTTGTCCTTGCCCGACCCCTTGCGCTGGATGACGCTACCACTGCTGCCTGTACCTGCACCGTCTGCGCGCTCCGCCCTCTCGCTGCGTTCTCCTCCCCCCTCAGAGTGGCGGGAGTTCTGGCGGGTGGGCGTGGCAGGAGGATGAGACGAGATCCCGTTCTTCTCATCTGTTAGAGACACACGGGCAGGACTTACTGAGACGTGTCTAAACCATTCATTAATTATTCGACACTTAATTAATGTGATTAGCCATGTAGTGGGCGTGGCCAAACCAACACATACCCAATAGAGTAGGTGAAATATTCTGATTATAAGAAATTTGTGTTTTATAAAAGAATCTGAACAGTATTTAATGAGCTTAATTAATTAATTGTAACTGATTAAATGATTAATTCAAATTCGCCTTTTATTTCTCACGTACACATTCATACAGAGTGACATATAGTGAAACGCTTTTTACGACTGTACAACTTGTAAACATGAAAGAAATACAACGTAAGATCAAAAAAGTAGAAGTAACGTAAAAATAAATAAAATAAGTATAAAAGTATATTAAAATAGAATCATCTTAATTGGTTAGTTAATTAGTTAATTAATATGTGTATGGGTGATTATTATAATTAGTTTTATTCAGTTGCTAGTAATCATGTTGACACTGTGTGTGTGTGTGTGTGTGTGTGTGTGTGTGTGTGTGTGTGTGTGTGTGTGTGCTCTCACCAGCGAGGGCCTGCACAGAGGGCTGGTCATGAGTACTGAGCAGCTGAGCCTGAATCGTCTCCACCACTCTCTTAAACCTGCGACTAGGACCTGAACCACACAAACACACCTCAGTCACAAGATTCAGATCTCAGTACAGATTGGGTCAGAACTTAGTAGAGTATGTGTCAGATCTCAGTACAGAACGGGTCAGAACTCAGTACAGTATGTGTCAGGAACATCACACACAGGATCCTGATATAAACCTGTACCTGAGATGAGGGTGAAGGTGACGCTGTAAATTCCAGTCTCCCTTTTGCCCTCTCTGCCCCGCTCTCGTTCACGCTCTGCCTCGGAGAAGGCGATGTCCACCTGGAATTTAATGGGCTTCTGGAAGACGGAGGAACCACCAGACGTCTTATACTCTGCTCTAAAACTTGTCTGAGAGATTACACTGTGGCTCAGAGATGGAATCTAAAGAACAGAGAGAGGGAGAGAGAGGTTCCACTGAAAACTCTGCTAGAGAGAGAAGAGTAGAGGAGACGAGAGAAGATGGAAAGGAAAGGAGATGAGATTAGAGGAGACAAGATGAGATGAAAGGAGAAGAGATGAGATGAGAGGATATTAGGGAAGATGGAGAGGGAAGGAGATGAAATGAGAGGAGACTAGATGAAAGGAGACGAAATGGAGAGGAGACTAGATGAAAGGAGATGAGAGAGAGAAAATAGATGAAAGGAGAGGGAGAAGAGGAGAGGAGATAGAGAGAAGATGGAGAGAAGGAGAGGAGAAACAAGGATATGAGAGAAGAGGAGAAAAGATGAGATGAGAGGAAACACGATGAGATGAAAGGAAATAAGAGGAGAAGAGAGGAGATGAGATGAGACGAGACGAGACAAGAGGAGAGGGAGCGATAGGAGAGGAGATGAGAGGAGATAAGAGGAGAGAAGAGAAGATGAGAAGAGAGGAGATGAGACGAGACAAGAGGAGAGGGGAGAGAGGAGAGAGAAGATAAGGAGATAAGAGATAGAGCACTAACTGATAGAAAGGCATGGACAATGTCTGCTTTGATGGAACTCAGAGGTTTGTCTCGAATCACAACAAAAATCTGCTCCTCTTTTTCCAGACTGATGAAATTCCCAAACCAGGACTTCTTAGCCAATCTGTAAAGGACAGAGTACAGAGTTTACACACACACACACACACACACACACACACACACACACACACACAGTGCTGCTCGGTACTCACTCAGGGCTGGACTCCGGAGTCAGGCTGGACATGTCTTCTGATGTAGGAACTGCAGAAAAAGACAGAAGTCAGACAGGTTCCTGCTGAGAACCTGAGGAACTTAGGAAACCTGTGTGTGTGTGTGTGTGTGTGTGTGTGTGTGTTTGAGTTCTGTAAAATGTACAATTACTCATTATTAGGGGGTTAAACTTCCAACCACTTTATATTAAATAAGTTTATACAAAATAGGACATAAATTAACAGGAGAAAAAGACTTGGGGTCTGGGTTGGAATCACAGTCAGGGCTGGGGTCAGAGTTCAAGTTAGGGTCAGGGTTAGGGTTAGAGTTAAGGTCAGGGTTATGGATAGGGTTTAGGGATAGGGGTTAGAGTCGAGGTTGGGTTAAGGCCAAGGTTAGAGTCACGGTTTGGGCCGGGGTCAGGGTTAGGGCCATGTTTAGGGTCAGGGTTAGGGTTAGGGTTAGAGTTAAGGTCAGGGTTATGGATAGGGTTTAGGGATAGGGGTTAGGGTTTGGTAAGGGTTGGGGATGGGTTTAGGGATAGGGGTTAGAGTGGAGGTTAGGGTTAAGGCCATGGTTAGAGTTAGGTCATGGTTTGGGCCAGGGTCAAGGTTTGGGTTATGTTTAGGGTCAGGGTTAGGGTCTGGGCCAGGGTCAGAGTTAGGGTTATGTTTAGATAATATATAATCACTAATCCCATGCAGCGCCTCACCCTGCAGCTTGCGGCGATGGAAGCGTGGAGAACCCAGCAGGTTGTTCTTGAATGAGTTGAGACGGCTCCTCCAATGGGCGGAGCTACTAGCAGCCATTCCACCACCTGCACCGGGGCTGGAGGGGGGGGTGAGGGACAGGGAACCACCCCCTGTACTGCTGCCAGCCCCGCCCCCTTCAGCTCGTGAGGAGGAGGAGGAGGAAGAGGAGGATGGTGGGGTGGGAGGGGTGCTGGGGTGTTCCAAGGGGTGGGAAGCGGGGAATCCTGGGGTGTGACCTGCGACACATGGGCAGAGTTAGGATAAATGGACTTAGTGACGGACTTCAGGACGGAGGGAGCGGGGAAGAAGAAGAAACGAGGGATGGGGGAAAGGAGTGGAGACGGTGAGGGGGAGGGGGAGGGTGGCGTCTGCAGGGGGAGAGACTTCATAGACTGCAGATGCAGACGCTCACTCGCCGCCTTCGAGGGAAGTGTCTGGGTTTTTTGGTCGGGCACACGCTGGGCAGCCCGAGAGGCATGGCTGCTTCCCGCTTTGTGGTCTTTGGCTTGTGTGGCAGAGGCAGAGGCGACCTCGGATTGGCTGAAGGTGAAAACTGGACTCTGATGAGGCGGGAGAGAAAAGGGGACAGAAAGATGGAGGAGGACAGAAGAATGGAGAGATGAAGAGAACAGCAATGAGGATGAGAGTTAATGAGAGCTATGGCTCATGATTAGCAAGAACAGAGTTACACAGAGCATGAATACATCCAGGAACATGACACACACACACACACACACACACACACACACACACACACACACACACACACACACACACACACACACACACACACACACACACACACACACACACACAGACTCACAGACTCACAGACTCACTCACAACAAATTGTTAATGTGTTATTGTGCTATTGCAGAGTTAATGAATAAACTGTAGTTCAGGGTGTGTGTGTGCGTGCGTGCGTGCATGTGTGTGTGTGTGTGTGTGTGTGTGTAAGGGGCAGGTCTATGGTATGAGTCATGACTCTAAATGGAACAGTGTGAAATAGATGAACAAATGCATTTACACACGGGGAAACGAGGAGTGAGACTTACTCTGGGGCTGCTCAGGGGGCTAGAGGACAAACCGGTCGAAGCGCCGCTCACTGAGCGAGATCTGCTCACACACACACACACACACACACACACACACAGAACACTGTTACACAGCTATACAGTGGGTGTGGCTGTGTAATGTTTAAAATTCCATTCTTCATAGCTAATGTTTACAGGTTTAAGATAATCTGGAGTGAGGTTATGTGTTGAAATGATGATCTCTCAGCAACTGTCATCACAGCATTGTCCTTCTGTTGTTCTGTTGTGTAGCGAACGACAACGGACGCATATGCGCGCGCATGCACACACACACACATACACACACACACACACACACACACATATGCCTTTCTACAGAATGTAGAAAGTAAATGATTATATTTATATTCTTTACATTCAATTTTACTGCATTAATTAATTCATGAAAATCAACTTAATGCACTGAATCAGAGACCTAGTGCACCCGTATACCCTACACCCGTATACCCTACACCCATATACCCGTATACCCTACACCTGTATACCCTACACCCGTATACTCTACACCCTTATACCCTACACCCGTATACCCTACACCCATATACCCGATACCCTACACCTGTATACTCTACACCCTTATACCCTACACCAGATACCCTACACCCGTATACCCTACACCAGTATACCCTACACCTGTATACCCTACACCAGATACTCTACACCCTTATACCCTACACCCGTATACCCTACACCAGATACCAGATACCCTACACCCGTATACTCTACACCCTTATACCCTACACCCGTATACCCTACACCCGTATACCCGTATACCCTACACCTGTATACTCTACACCCTTATACCCTACACCAGATACCAGATACCCTACACCTGTATACTCTACACCCTTATACCCTACACCTGTATACCCTACACCATATACCCTACACCTATATACCCTACACCAGATACCCTACACCCATATACCCGTATACCCTACACCCTTATACCCTACACCAGATACCTACACCAGATACCAGATACCCTACACCTGTATACTCTACACCCTTATACCCTACACCCATATACCCGTATACCCTACACCTGTATACTCTACACCCGTATACCCTACACCCGTATACCCGTATACCCTACACCTGTATACTCTACACCCTTATACCCTACACCCGTATACCCTACACCCGTATACCCTACACCTGTATACCCTACACCCTTATACTCTACACCCGTATACCCTACACCCTACTCTCTTATACCCTACACCCTTGTACCCTATTCCCTTATATCCTACTCCCTTATACCCTACTTTCTACTACATATTCCCTACACATTATATTAAAGTGCTATCTGCAGTGCATTGTGGGATTGAATAAGGTGAGTGCAGTAGCAGCTGCAGTGATGAGTGTCTGGTTTTGGACAGACAGAGTAAACATCTGCTCAATGCTGAGTCCTCAATGCTGAGGTGTGAAAGATGACCTGTTCACCACAATCCTGAGGTGGGTGTGTGTGCATGTATGTAAGGATTCTGACCTCTGGCTATGTGCGGAGGTGTCGAGGGCCCGACGGGGTGGAGTCGGGGAACCCTGATCCGTCACACTCAGCACCTCCAGGCTCTTTCTCTCCGGTCGACAGCGGCCATGACGGGTCAGCATGGGAGAGTCCACTCGTTTACGGGGAGGATCTGAACAGGTCACACGCACACACACAAAAACACAACACGCATCACATACACACAGCGCACACACACAACACGTCTATGTTTAATCATGCACATCATATGTGTATACATGATAAGTTACTCTCACTGTAGCCTTATTCACACAGCATTAGCGTCTCAGCGAGAAACCTGCGAGTCTCAGTATACAGGACAACAAATAAATATTCTGAACAAGTCAGAGGTTCTGATTAAACCCTGAGGTTCTGATTAAACACTAAGGCCTTGATTTAACACTGTTTCACTGCTGGTTCAGAAGAAGAGGACAAGATGTTCTGCATGTGAGGTATAAATTTTGAGTCAAGTCTCACACTTATAAAGTTTATGGTGCTTCACACATCTTACACACAACTACACAACACTGATTAGAGCTGTCAGTCTGCCCGGTCATAAACACCCTTATAACCCTCATTCAGTTTCATTACATCTCATCATTCTACTTTGTGTGTGTGTTTAAAACCAGACAGTCCTGTAATGCCAGTGACACACCTTCTACTTGAAACCACACACACACACACACACACACACACACACACACGCAGTCGTTCTGTTATCTTGAGAAGAATAAACTGTTTACTCTCAAATACACTGATTATTAACACCATGATGATGAAGGAGGCGTCGTGGTGAAGAACATCACATCCTGTATACATGTCATGGATTTACGCTCACTCCACATACATCCACATACGTCTACAGACATCTGAGTATTTAATATGTGACCAGCCAATAGCAATAAAACCAGCCATTTAGCTTCTGGTCTTCTCCTTCTTCTTCTTTCGGCTGCTCCCATTAGGGGGCGCCACAACGGATCATCTGTCTCCATCCCCCACTGTCCTCTACATCTGCCTCTTTCACACCATCTACCTGCATGTCTTCTCTCACCACATCCATAAACCTCCTCCCTGGTCTTCCTCTTTTCCTCCTTCCTGGTGTCTCCATCCTCAGCATTCTCCTACTGATATACCCCATGTCCCTCCTCTGCACATGTCTAAACCATCTCAATCTCACCTCCCTCACCTTGTCTCCAAAACGTCCTACATGCGCTGTCTCTCTAATAAACTCATTTCTAATCCTGTCCATCGTCGTCACTCCCAACGAACATCTCAACATCTTCAGCTCTGCTACCTCCAGCTCCACCTCCTGTCTTTTACTCAATGCCACTGTCTCTAATCCATACAACATCTCAGGTCTCACCACAGTCCTATAAACTTTCCTTTCACTCACAGATACTCTTCTATCACAAATCACTCCTGCTATCACTCTTCTCCACCCTGCCTGCACTCTTTTCTTTACTTCTAACGCACTGTCCATTACTTTACACTGTTGACCCCAGGTACCTGAACTCCTCCACCTTCTCCACCTCTTCTCCCTGCAACCGCACCCCTCCACTGCCCTCCCTCTCATTCACACACATGTACTCTGTCTTACTCCTACTGACTTGCATTCCTCTTCTCTCCAGCGTGTACCTCCACCTCTCTAGGATCTTCTCCACCTGCTCACTACTCTCACCACAAATCACAATATCATTCACAAGCATCATAGTCCACGGAGACTCCTGTCTGAACTGGTCCTTCAACCTGTCCATCACCACCGCAAACAGGAAAGGGCTCAGAGCCGATCCTTGATGCAGTCGAACCTTCACCTTGAACCAGTCTGTCGTTCCTACTGCACACTTCACTGCCGTCACACTGTCCTCATACATGTCCTGCACCACCCTCACATACTTCTCTGACACACCAGACTTCCTCATACAATACCACAACTCCTCTCCACCCTGTCGACGCTTTCTAAATCCACAAATACACAATGCAACTCCTTCTGACCTTCTCTATACTTCTCCATCAACATTCTCAAAGCAAATAATGCGTCTGTGGTGCTCTTCCTCAGCATGAAACCATACTGTTGCTCACAGATGGTCACCTCTTCTCTCAGCCTGGCTTCCACTACTCTTTCCCATAACTTCATGGTGTGACTGATCAACTTTATTCCCCTGTAGTTACTGCAGGTCTGCACATCTCCCTTATTCTTAAAGATCAGTACCAGCAGACTCCTTCTCCATTCCTCAGGCATCTTCTTACCTTCCAAAATCCTGTTAAACAATCTGGTTAAAAACTCCACTGCATCTCTCCTAAACATCTCCATGCTTCTACCGGTATGTCATCTGGTCCAACCGACTTTCCACTCTTCATCCTCTTAATCGCTGCTCTCACTTCCTCCTTACTAATCCTATCTACATCCTGCTTCACATCTCTACACCATCCAACCTTCTCTCTCTCATTTTCCTCCTTCATCAGCTGCTTAAAATACTCCCTCCATTTTCTCATCACACTCTCCTCACTAGTCAACACATTTCCATCTTTATTCTTTATTGCTCTAACTTGCAGCACATCCTTCCCAGCTCGGTTCCTCTGCCTGGCCAATCGCTACAAATCCTTTTCTTCTTCCTCAGTGTCCAACTTCTCCTACAGCTCCTCATATGCCTTTTCCTTGTCTTTCACCACATCCCTCTTAACCTGCTGCTGCATCTCCTTGTTCTCCCGCCTACTTTTCTCATCATTCTGTCGATCCCAGTTATGTTTCTCCAACCTCTTTCTCCTTCTGCTCTCCTGCACTTCCTCATTCCACCACCACGTTTCTTTCTCTTCTTTTCTATTTCCAGATGTTACACCAAGAACCTTTCTAACTGTCTCTCTCATTACTTTTGCAGTAGTTCCACAATCATCCAGCACCTCTTCACCACCACCGAGCTCCTGTCTGACCTCTTCCCTGAATCTCACACTACAGTCTTCATCCTTCAGTTTCCACCATCTTATTCTTCTTTTAGTCCTCACTCTCCTCCTCTTCTTCTTCACCTCCAAAACCATCCTACAGACCACCATCCGATGCTGTCTAGCTTCACTGTCCCCTGCCAACACCTTACAGTCGCCAATCTCCTTCAGGTTACATCTCCTACATAGAACATAATCCACCTGTGTGCACCTTCCTCCACTCTTATACGTCACCCTATGATCCTCCTTCTTCTTAAAATACGTGTTCACCTCTGCCATTTAGCTTCTGGTGTACATGCTATTTGACGTGTTCACTAAGGAGTCGTTTATTACGTTTATTATATTTTATATTTATTAGTATATTAAAGGATTGTTTGATATTTTTAAAGAACAGAACGATAAAATAGCGAGTTACAGCAAAGAGCAAAGGTGCAAATCTGCCACAGAGACGTTTAACATGACGTACGTTTAACATACTGCCATGCTGCGATGAGTCATTCGAGGTGTTTTAAGTGGGTTTAAGAGCAGAAGAACATAACCGGAAGACGACAAGAGAAGACCTTCGATAAGCTCAACCCCCAAACCCCTTGGCAACTCGTGCATGATGATCATCGGAGAACGATCCACATGATCTCATTTCCGCACCCACACTACTAGCCAGATTAGTCTCCTGCGTTCTTCATCCTCCTCCCAAAGATGAAGATTCAGCTCAAAACACGTCCTTTTAACACTGCTGTGGAAATTCTGCATCTGCTTTCTCACCAATATCATTCCTGGGAGGAAGATCTTCATCCTCATAACTGGGGTAGCGTTCCTTTCTGTCCAGCAGCAGGTAGTAGATCATCTTCTCCTGGTTTTCTCTAAGAGACAGAAAGAGGGAGAGAGAGAGAGAGAGAGAGAGAGAGAGAGAGAGAGAGAGAGAGAGAGAGAGAGCGAGAGAGAGAGCGAGAGAGAACAAGAAGCAAAAAGTAAACACCATACCTGATGTAATCATATATACCTAATTCAGAGGAATCTATGATACACACACACACACACACACACACACACACACACACACACACACACACACACACACACACACACACACACTCACTCTTCACACTGCAGGTCTCGGGTCAGTTTGACTCGGTCCCTGAAGCAGCCCAGAGAGTGCATACTGTCCAACACATCAGGGTCCAGTTCTGTCAGAGACATGATCCTCTTCACACACACTCTTCTGGGGGAAGTTGTTCGGGACACGGCTCGTTACGACCTCCACTGACACACACACACACACACACAACAGAGGGACTGGTCACACAGTGCTGATTAATTCTTCAAACAAGCAGCACATTTATATTAAACTGGTGCTGCTACGTTATCGTTACCATAGCAACCACTCATAAAATAAAACATACAAAAACTTGTACACACACACACACACGCACACACACACACACACACACACACACACACACACAGATCAGTGGATGGGGGGGGATCATTACTCACAGGTACCATGGGTGTTTGTGTATTGCTTCCAGCTGTGAACACAAACAACACAGTCTAAGTGTGTGTCTCTTGTGTGTGTGTTTGTGTGTGTGTGTGTGTGTGTGTGTACCGTAAGGCGTTTCTCAGGGTTGACCTCGATCATGCCCCTCAGCAGCGCCTGACACTCAGGTGGGATGAAGTGGGGCATGTGGAACACTCCACTCTTCACCTTCTCCAGCAGCTGCCGCAGGTTATCATGATCAAAGGGTAAAGCTCCCTGAAGGGGTCAAATGTCACACACACACACACACACACACACACACACACACACACACACACACACACACACTCATTTACAGTAACCTGGCAGGGGTCATAATTACTGACACGAGCACAGAGTAGAATTATTTCTATATAATATACTATAACAATATACTCTGTCCATGATGTACAACCCCAATTCCAAAAAAGTTAGGACATGTACTGTAAAATATATCTGATGCAGAGAAGCTCGTCCATGCGTTCATGACCTCCAGACTGGACTATTGTAATGCATTACTAGGTGGATGTCCTGCGTCATTAATAAACAAGCTTCAGTTAGTCCAGAATGCAGCAGTCAGAGTTCTCACAAGGTGGAGAAAATATCACCATATAACCCCAATCTTCTCATCCCTACACTGGCTTCCTGTTAAGATTCAAATCCACTACAAACTACTGCTTCTTACCTACAAAACACTAAATGGTTTATCTCCATGTATCTCTCCAGTCTTCTAACACGCTACAATCCGTCACGCTCCCTGAGATCTCAAAACTCTGGACTTCTAGTAGTTCCTAGAATAGCAAAGTCCACTAAAGGTGGTAGAACATTCTCACATTTAGCTCCTAAACTCTGGAATAGTCTTCCTGACAGTGTTCGGGCTCAGACACACTCTCCCAGTTTAAGTGCAGATTAAAGACGATGTTTTAGCGAGTTCTACACATAACACACATCACATCATAACCTTGTGCTCCAGAACATCTGATCACATCACATTATCAACTTGTGCTGTTAATATCATGAACAGCAGCTACGCTAATTCCTCCACTGCTTCTCTTTCTCCCCATCCCGAGACACCCTGAGGTTGCTCCAGCTCCAGTCACGTCCCACCTCATGAAGATTATGGACCTTTAAAGAAGTAGATGCTCACAAACACCCTGAACCATCTAGAGACGTACCAGTGCCAATTAGATCCCACTTCATGTGGAGTTTGGACACTGGACCTCCTGGAGTGTTTAAAGGCTCTGGCATGAAGAAGCTGCTGTTGGATCTGTGATGATGTTGAGATATTTTATGAGCTGCTCAGTAGCTCCTGGTTTTATGACCATAATGACTGTAAAGACTGTAGAAAGATCATCAGTCATAATCACACACTCCAGTGCTCATGTTAGTTCTCACTCTCCAGTGTTCTGTAGTGTTTAAAGACTATAATCACACTCTTGATGTCACCCAGATGAGGATGAGGTTCTGCTTTTGAGTCTGGTTCCTCTCAAGGTTTCTTCTCAGTCATACAAGGGAGTTTTTCCTTCACACAGTCTCCCTATTCTTAAATTCTGTAAAGCTGCTTTGAGACACTGTCCATTGTGAAACGCTTGATAGAAATAAACTTGACTTAAAATGTAATGAAAAAAAAACCAGAATGTAATTATTTGTAAATCTCATAAATCCATATTTTATTCACATTAAAACATAGAAAACATATCAGATGTTGAAACTGATGGTGGTGCATTAGTGCCTGTGGAATGGGCAGCTCCATCAATGCTAAACGCTATATTACAGGTTTTAGAGCAACAAATGCTTTCATTCAGAAAACATGTTTCTTTAATGAAGGCTTTGCATATTTGGTGCATCATGAAACAAAAAACACAACAAAGAAGACCCAAACTACTGAGCAGATAGAATCCTGTATCAGACACATGAGACAACATTCCTCTCCCAGAACTTCAGTAACTGCTTCCCAGATGTACACGGACAGAAGATGTGATGTTTACAGTGGGATACATGGTCCTGTCCTGTGCTTTTATGAGACGTGTTGCAGCCATCAAATTCTAAATGACCTTATTTTTTTCTTACAATTGTATAAATTCTCAGTTTAAATATTTGATGTTTATATTAGAGGTCGACAGATTTGGGTTTTTCTCTGGCTGATGCTGATATGTAGAAATCAGGGAGCTGATATTATTGGCCAATATGTTTGGCAGATTTTCTTTTTCCCCCCTTCATCTTATAAAATCTACTAATTTATAAGATGTGATACAGATTTAATTGCTTAAATTAAACATTTATTGAACAACACAAGACTCTCCAATCAGTGCACTTGTTAGCAGTTTTAGTACCTGTGTCTCCCTGTAGCCTAAACTAAAGCTGGTTGAAGACTCACTAATACAGTTCCAAATGTTCTTCTCATTCTCTCCCCAAAAGCATCATCATATTTAACTAATGAAATCTAGAAGACTAGATTAGGAGGAAATGATAAAAATGTAAAGGACACACCAAGCTGGCAGTCAGCTGGCAGGGAATGTCAGTTAGGTTTAGTATTTTTCTGCACTGTTGGCTCTGGTTGGACATCATCTGTTTTTTACAGCTAATTCTAAATGTCAAATCAGCCACTGAGCTCAACAGCGAGAAAGAGAATCCGCTAATTAGCTCAGTGAATGAGCACATGGAGAAAAGGAACACGTTTGTTGCGGTCTTGCTCTTGTCTTTTTAAATTAGCAGACATGACTGAAAAAAGCTACACGAATCCATCAATAATGATGCCGGCAGGTGGAAACACTGCTTTTTATATAGTTACAGTTGTAGTTCTTCTGGTTTCCCTGTTTGAATGCCAAATATAGACTACTGCCACCTGCTGGAATGAGAAAGTTATGTTCTCTCTTGCAAGCACAGGCCAGAAACTCACAGCTTGGTGTCTCAGATGCACCTGCCTGATAATCGGTCTAATTTGCAGCACAATCTCTATTTTCTGTTTTATTGTGAATAAAAGATGGGTTTATAAGATTTGCAAATCATTACATTTTGGTTTTATTTACATTTTACACAGTGTCCCACCTTTTTTTAAGCTGGGGATTGTGTGTGTGTAGCGAGTGTGTGCTGCATTACAGTGAAGAGTGTGAGGAGTGATCTCAGCTCAGCATTGCTGTGAGATTGTGCCCCCTGCTGGCTGAACCATACACTCTCACCAGGTGATGTGTTTCTGTCACTTACCTGTCACTCACCTATCACTCACCTATCACTCCTCCTGGGTTTAACCCGCACACACACACACACACACACACACACACACACACACACACACACACACGCATGCACGCTCACCTAAGGTTAAATAAAGGTCAGTGACTTACCACCAGCAGAGCAAAAAGGATAACACCACAGCTCCATACATCTGCTCTACGACCATCATACTTCTCCCCTACACACACACACACACACACACACACACACACCTGCATTTTATAAAGGTAAACACACTGTACATTTTCATTAAAACAGCAGCAGAAGGATCAGACTCACCCTGATGACTTCAGGACATGCGTAATGAGGAGATCTGCAACCACACACACGCACACACACACACACACACACACACACACACACACACACACACAGATTCAGCTCTATTTCACACAGTCAGCTCTATTACATACACAGACATGTGTAGAGGAACTCACCCACAGCTCGTCTCCAGTAGACTGTCTCCCACCTGGAGAGACGCCATGCCAAAGTCAGCTACCCTGATATTATTCTTCTCATCCAACAACAGGTTCTCTGGCTTCAGGTCTCTGTGACTGAGAGACAGAGAGAGAGAGAGAGAGAGAGAGAGAGAGAGAGAGAGATGGGGAGAATAACAGACAGAGACAGACAGTGAGACAGAGAAACAGACAAAGAGACAGACAGTTAGACAGACAACAGTGAGACAGAGAGAAAAAAAGAAAGAGACAGAAAGCGAGACAGACAGACAGTAAGACAGTCAGAAAAAGAAACAAACATTGAGAGAAGAAAACAGACAGAGAGGCAGACAGAGAGACAGACAGGCAAACAAAGATAGACAGACAGAGAGACAGGTAAACAGACAGGTAAACAGACAGATAAACAGACAGGTAAACAGACAGGTAAACAGACAGGTAAACAGACAGTGATACAGACAGATAAACAGACAGATAAACAGACAGGTAAACAGACAGGTAAACAGACAGGTAAACAGACAGTGATACAGACAGGTAAACAGACAGGTAAACAGACAGGTAATCAGACAGTGATACAGACAGGTAAACAGACAGGTAAACAGACAGTGATACAGACAGGTAAACAGACAGGTAAACAGACAGTGATACAGACAGGTAAACAGACTTAGACAGAGTTACACTGTAACTTTTACATGAACACAATACTGTAATAAATGAATAATAAATGAATGAATAAATCTTAAATGAGTGGGTGGAGTCAGTCGTGATAGACTGTATTTCCTGCGCTGTGATTGGCCGTGTACAGAGTGTATTCACCATATAGAGTGACTGTGACAGAAGTCCAGGGCGGAGATGATCTGTCTGAAAAACTTCCTCGCTTCTTTAGGAGTCAGACGACCTTTCTTCACCAAATAATCAAACAGCTCACCTCCTGACACGTGCTCCAACACCAGATACCTGGGGAGAGGGCAGGGCAGGGCCAGGTAGAGAGAGAGAGAGAGAGAGAGAGAGAGAGAGAGAGAGAGAGAGAGAGAGAGAGAGAGAGAGAGAGAGAGAGAGAGAGAGAAAAAAAATCGGGAAATGACTGCATGCACAGACATGTCAAATCAGACAGTCATGCACAGGAATGTGCACACACACACCCTTACACACAAAAAACACACACACACACACACACACACACACACACACACACACACACACACACACACACATGAGGGTGTGTTCACACTTACAGGTATTTGTTATTCTCGTACACATCGTGCAGTTTGAGGACATGTGGATGTTCAATTAACTTCAAAATGGCGATCTCTCTCTCCACCTACACACACACACACACACACACACACACACACACACACACACACACACACAGGTGTTAGATGTAAATGCAGGAGTCAGAGGGCTGTTAGAGATGTGAAGTGATGAGTTATTGTGTAGAATATCACTGTGTACAAGAGAATAAATTATATATGAAAAAAACTTTAACTAAAGGAAATAAAATAAAATGGACAGAATCCAACATGTGATTTGTGAAATGTGATTTATCACATTTAATCAGTCAGTGTCTGAACATTTCACTGTTTAACAGAAATCATTTCTTTCTGAATATATTGAGAAGATAAATCAGGTAGGAGACGGTCTGATTCACCCTGCAGCTTGAATCAGACATTCCTGCAGATCAGATCTTATCCTATTAGAGCACAGCAGACACGTTAAAAGATAACCGCCTGAATGATCTCCCACATTATACTGTGTGTGTGTGTGTGTGTGTGTGTGTGTGTGTGTGTGTGTGTGTGTGTGAGAATTACCTTCATGAGGACAGACTCTGAAAGTTTCTCTCTGTTTACAATCTTTATAGCCACTTTCTGGCCTGTGATACAGTGGACACCCAGCTTCACCAAACCTGAACACACAAACACACACACGCACACACGCACACACACACACACACACACACACACACACACACACACACACACACACACACACACAGAATAATGTTAGTGAGGTGACTATCTCAATGTCTCTCACTGTCATACACCACCATACTCCATCATAGCCCATTCAATACCATCATACATGACCATACACCATTATACAACACCATAGACCATAATGCACCATTATACACCATCATACACCACCATACACAATTATAAACCACCATAAACCATCAAACAACATCATATACCACCATACACCACTATACACCACCATAGATCACAATACATAATCATACAACACCAAACACCACCATACACCACCATACATCATCATACATCACCTTACCCCATCATACACCATCAAACACCACCATACAGAACCATAGATCACAATACACAATCATACAACACCATACACTATTATACACATCATACACCTCCATACACCAAAATACACCACCATAAACTATTATACACCATCATACACCATCATGCACCACTATACACCGTCTTACACCAAAATACACCATACACCATCAAAAACAATCATACACCACCATACACCACAATATCCCATCATACACCACCATACACCATCATAGACAATACAACATCATGGACAATCATACACCACTGTGCACCATCATACACCACCATACACCATTACATAACACCATAGACCATCATACAACACCATACACCATCATCCACCGCCATCCACAATTATACACCATCAGTTTCAGTTGAGAGTTATATTGAACCAAATAACTGGTGGTGGATTTCCGTAGGCACAAACAAACTTTATCATCAGTGAACATTCAGGGAAAGAACATTGTGAGAGTGAACTCTAACAAATACCTGGTGTTCACCTAAACAGCAAACTGGACTGGACAGACAACACTGAGGCAATTTATAAGAAAGGGCAGAGCAGACGCTTTCTGCTGAGGAGACTAAGGTATTTTGGAGTGCAGGGAGAGCTCTACTGAAGACCTTTTTTGACTCTGTGGTGGCCTCAGCCATATTCTATGGAGTGGTGTGCTGAGGTAGCAGCATCTCTACTGCAGATAGGAAGAGACTGGACAAGCTGATCAGGAAGTCCAGCTCAGTCCTGAAGATTCCACTGGACACAGTACAGGAGGTGGGAGAAGGAGAATGGTAGCAAAACTATCATCATTGCTGAAGAACGTCTCTCACCCCCTGTATGTAACCGTTACATTGTTGAGCAGCTCCTTCAGTGACACACTGTTACATCCTAAGTGTCTGAAGGAGCAAAACAGAAGATCTTTTCTCCCTGCTGCTATTAGACTTTACAATCAGAGCTGCTCCCAGTAAAACCAGTTACCAAAATACACACTGTTATTACTTTTTAGCTGTACAATAACATTACCAGTGTGCAATATTACCATCATACACCATCATAAACAACCATACACCATCATACACAACCATAAACCACAATACACCACCATACACCATCGTGCATCATCATACACCATCATGCATCATCATACACAACCATACACCATCATACACCATCGTACAACATCATACACCACAATACACAATCAAACACCACCATACACAATTATACACTATCATACACCACAATAGACCACCATATACCATCATACACCATCATAAACAACCATACACCACAATACACCACCATACACTATCATACACCATCATAAACAACCATACACCACAATACACCATACACCATCGTGCATCATCATACACCATCATGCATCATCATACACAACCATACACCATCATACACCATCGTACAACATCATACACCACAATACACAAACAAACACCACCATACACAATTATACACTATCATACACCACAATAGACCACCATATACCATCATACACCATCATAAACAACCATACACCACAATACACCACCATACACTATCATACACCACAATACACCACCATACACTACCATACACCATCATACACCACCATACACCATCATACACCATACACCATCATACACAATCAAACACCACCATACACCATTATACACGGTAGGAGTATGGTGGTATCATACACCACCATACACCATCATACACTGCCATACACCATTATACACCATCATACACCGCCATACACCATCATACACTGCCATACACCGCCATACACCATTATACACCACAACACACCATCATGCACCAGTTTACACCATGATACACCATCGTACCCCATTATACAACCCCATACACAATCATACATCATCATACACCATCATACACCGTCATAAACTATTATACACCACCGTACACCATCATGCACCACTATACACAATCATACACCACAATACACCATCATACACCATCATACACCACCATACAATTCAATTCAATTCATGTTTATTTGTATTGCGCTTTTAACAATGAACATTGTCTCAAAGCAGCTTTACACAGATAATGTGGTGATACAAAATTTCTGTTCTCTGTAAGTGTAGGTTTGTCCCTGATGAGCAAGCCGGTGGGACGAATACACCACCAGACAGTTTTATATACCACTATACACCACCATAATACACAATCATACACCACCATACACTATTATACACCATTATACAACACCTAAGACCATCAAACACCACCATAAACCATACACCATCATGCACCACTATACACCATACACCATCATACACCATCATACACCATCATACAACACCATACACAATCATCCACTATCATCCACCACAATACATCATCATACACCACATTACATCTTTGTTCACTATTTTACACCACCATAAACCATCATACACCACCATACACTATCATACACCATCATAAACTATCAAACACCACCATACACCACCATCATCCATCATGCATTTACATTTACATCTACAGCATTTATCAGAAGCTCTTATCCAGAGCGATGTTCTAAAGTGCTTTGAGTCTGTAGTAATGAATAAATCTACACTGTACACCAGATTACACACTTCATATAAATATAACTCTGGAATTCTACAAACCTGGAAAGTGCTAATTTAAGTGCTTCAGGAAGATGAAGGTCTTCAATCGACGCTTGAAGATAATCAGGGACTCTGCTGTACGGACATCTAGGGGAAGTTCATTCCAACACCTCGGTGCCAGAACAGAGAAGAGCCTTGAAGTATACTTACCTCTCATTCTGAGAGAAGGAGGTACCAGTGGAGCAGTGCTGGAGGATCTCAGACAGCGTGGTGCAGTGCGAGATGTGATGAGGTCTCTAAGGTAAGATGGTGCTGGTCCATTTTTGGCCTTGTAGTCATCAGCATCAGTGTTTTGAATCTGATACGTGCAGCTACTGGAAGCCAGTGGAGGAGCATTAGTGGGGTGGTGTGGGAGAACTTGGGCAGATTGAACACAAGTCGTGCAGCTGCGTTTTGGATCATCTGCACTGGATGAATAGCATTCAGGGGAAGACCTGCCACCAGAGAGTTGCAGTAGTCCAGTCTCCAAATCACAAGAGACTGAACAAGCACCTGGGCAGCCTGTGTGGACAGAAATGGTCGAATCCTTCTGATGTTGTAGAGAAGAAATTGACAGGAGCGAGACACATTAACAACATGTAAGGAGAAGGACAGTTCATTGTCCGTAGTTACCCCAAGGTTACGAGCAGTGACTGAAGGGGAGAGCAGAGAGTCATGAAGTGTTATTCGGGGATCTTGTCCTGGAGATAAATCACCTGGGATGACTTTAAGCCATACACCATTATACACTGCCTTACGCCACAATATCCCATCATACACCACTATACACCACAATACACCACCATACACCATCATACGCCACAATACAGCATCATACACTATCATTCACCACCATGCACCTCCATACACCACCACACAGCATCATACAACACCATACAATCATACACAACCATACATCATCATACACCACTGTACACCATCATACAACATCATACACAATACACCATCATATACAACCATACAGCATCATACCACCACACACCAGACAACATCGTACACCGACATACACCATCAAATAGCACCATAAACCACGATGCACCATCATACACAACCATACAGCATCAAACAGTATCATACACCACCAAACAGCATCAAACAGCATCATATACAATCATGCACCACCATACACCATCATGCACATCCATACACCATCATGCACATCTATACACCACCACACAGCATAATACAACACAATACACCACCATACACCATCAAACACAACTATATAACATCATACACCACCATACACTATCCTACAAGACCAAACACATTCATACGACAACACACGCCATTCTACAACAATATACACCATGATACACCACCATACAACATTGAACTCCACCATACAGCATCATACACCAACATACACCATCATACTCCACCATACAGCATCATATACCACCATACTGCATCATACTCCACAATACACAATCGTAATCCAACATACACCACCATACACCTCCACCACAATACACATTAAACACCACTATACACAATCAAACAAAACCATACACCATCAAGCACCCGTATACACCATCATACATCACCATACACCATCATACACCACCATACACCATCATACATCATCATACACCACCATACACCATCATGCAGCATCATACACAATTACACACCATACACCATCATACACCATCATATACCCCATACACCATCATACACCATCATATACCACGATACACCATCATACACCACCACACAGCATTATACAACACCATACACTATCATACACCATCATACACAACCATACAGCATCATACACAACAAACAGCATCATACAGCATCATACAATATCATACACCATTATACACCATCATGCACCACCATATACCATCATGCACATCCATGCACCACCACACAGCATAATACAACACACCACACCACCAAACACCATCAAAACAACCATAGACCATCATATACCACCATACACCATCCTACAAGACCACACATTCATACACAAACACACACCATTCTACATTACACACAATATACACCACGATACAACACCATACAGCATTAAACTCCACCATACAGCATCATACACCACCATACACCATCATGCACATCCATACACCCAATTTACACCATTATGTACTATACACTACCATACAACATCATACACCACAATACACCATCATACGGCAACATACACAACAATACACCATCATACACCATCCTACAACGATATACATGATCATACACCACCATCCACCACCATATAAAATCATACAATACCAAACACAATCATACACAATCATACACCAACATATACCAACATACAACACATTAAACCATCAAACACCACTATACACCACCATACACAACAACACACAATCATACACTATCATACACCACTATACACCACCATACACAATCAAACAGCATCATACACCATTATACACCATCATGTACCACTATACACCATCATGCACCACTATACACCATCATACACCATTATACACCACTATACACCATTATACACCATCATACACCACTATACGCCATCATACACCATCATACACCATCATACACCACTATACACATTATACAGCATCATTTACCACCATATGCTATCATACACCAACATACGCCATCATACATTAACATTTACATTTGCAGCATTTAGCAGACCCTTATCCAGAGCGACGTACAAAAGTACATCATACGCTACAATACATCATCATACACGACAATACACTACCATGCACCACCATACGCCATCATACACCATCCTACCCCAACATACACCACAATGCACAATCATACACCATCCTACACCAATATACACGTCCATACACTACCATACACCACAATACACCATCATACACCATTATACACCACTATACACTACCATACACCATCATACACCCCTATACACCACCATACACTTCCATACAACATCATACACCACTATACACCACCATACACTACCATACACCATCATACACCATTATACACCACTATACACCATCATACACCCCTATACACCACCATACACTACCATACACCATCAAACACCACTATACACAATCATACACAAACATAAACCACCATACATCATCATACACCACATTACACCATCTTACACCATCCTACACCATCGTACACCACTATACACCATAATACACCATCATACACCACAATACACCACCATGCACCATAATACACCATCCTTCACAATCATACGTCAACATGCACCACCATACAGCATCATACACCATACTACACCAATATACACAATCATATGCCACCATTCACCACAATACACCATCATACACCACTATACAACATCATACACCACTATGCACCACCATACACCATCCCACACCATCATACGCCAACATACACCATCATACACCACCATACACAATCATACACAACCATACACCAACATACAACACAATACACCTTCATACACCACCATACATCAAACACCACCATCCACCATCATCCACCACCATACAGCATCATACATCACCATACATCAACATATCTAAACATACAGAATCATACACTATCATATACCATCATACACCACCAGACACCATCATACACCACCACACAGCATCATATATCACCATACATCAACATACAGAATCATACACCATCAAACACCATCATACACCATTAAACACCATCATAAGCCACCAGCCACCATCATACACCATCAAACACCATCATACACCATCATACACCATCAAACACCATCATAAGCCACCAGACACCATCATACACCATCAAACACCATCAAACACCATCATACACCACCAGACACCATTATACACCACCAGACATCATCATACAGTACCACACAGCATCATACATCACCATACATCATCATACACCATCAAACACCATCATACACCATCAAACACCATCATACACCACTATACACCATCCTTGTATACAATAATTTAATGTGTGTGTGTGTGTGTGTGTGTGTGTGTGTGTGTGTGTGTGTTACCTGTCTGTCCTTTTCCCAGGGTTTTCTCCAGGCGATATGGTCCCACATACTGGGCAGGGTGGCTGCTGGACACCTCTTTACTGGACATGATGCTCAGGTTTAAGGAGTGACCGCAACAATGAAGGAAACCCCTCTCACATCCGGTTCAGTGCACAGCGCGACGTCCTGCCTGGTGACGTCACGCGCCTGTCCGACATTACCGTCGGGCTGCAGGTGATGATGAAGGCCTGATCCTGGTCCTCCTCTTTTTCCTCTCTAGCTGCTTTGGACGCTGCGGTTCCGAACCCGATCGGGTTTTTGGGATGAGATGTGATTCCGGAGATCCAGGAGGTCTTTGATTGAGGTTGTGAGGATGAGGAGGAACTAGGTTTTTCAGGAGGACACGGATGACTCAGAGACCGGAAGTGACCCAGTTACTGGCAGGATGATGTGGAAAAGAATAAAAAATATAAAAAGCAATAATAAAAAAACCTGTCATCTAACTAATAACACCACATCCATCTCTGACTTCTGCAAACGTTCCTCTGGTTTCAGTCAATCTAGAAGTGAGGAGTGAATGTGTGCTGAGCCGCGGTGTTGTCCAGGCCGCGCATACGGGTGTGGAGCGGAGCAGGCCGGGGAGAGAGCGCGCGCCGCCCCGGGGAATTTCTCCACAGTCACTGTGTGTTTGTCCGGTTCTGGTTATAGAGAGTTTCTGTGAGGAAAACCGGCATATCAGGATGTGGCTGATGCTGATGCTGATGGTGGTGATGGTGGTGATGAGCAGGTGGAATGTTCTCCTTGTCTCCCTCACAGCAGCTCCTCCCCGCGCTCTCCTCCCGTCTCCCGGTTACCGGACATCCTAACGGTGGAAAATGGCGATCCCGGTGTCTGTGAGCTTCTCGTGTCCTGCAGCTCACTGCCGCTCCCCGTGTGCAGTCTGTGAAGCTCCCTCAGCCCATGCACTGCACCTTCCCTCTGTCAGGAGGCTTTTCCTTATTATCTTCTCCTCCTTCCTTCTTCTCTCTCCATCAGCATCAGCATCCGGGTTCCACTCTCCTCCTCAGCCGCGCGCCCGCGCGTCCCCGCCCTGCGCGAGTCCTCCTCGTGAACGCGCATCCTCTCGGTCTTTCCCCTGCAGTGTTTCTATTAAACAGTGTTCTCTCTCATTCCCACAATCCACTGCGGCTCGTTTCTTACACACACACACACACACACACTCTCACACACACACACACACACACTCTGCACTACCGTTTATTCATCAGCTTTCTGTAATAACACACACTGCGCGTTTAGTGCAAAACAACCAAATGATTAAATTACCCAATCACAGCGCTCCTCTGATCTTATTATCCAATCACAGCGCTCCTCTGATCTTATTATCCAATCACAGCTCACATCTAAACATATTATCCAATCACAGCGCTCCTCTGATCTTATTATCCAATCACAGCTCACATCTAAACATATTATCCAATCACAGCGCTCCTCTGATCTTATTATCCAATCACAGCGCTCCTCTGATCTTATTATCTAATCACAGCTCACATCTAAACATATTATCCAATCACAGCGCTCCTCTGATCTTATTATCCAATCACAGCTCACATCTAAACATATTATCCAATCACAGCTCACATCTAAACATATTATCCAATCACAGCGCTCCTCTGATCTTATTATCCAATCACAGCTCACATCTAAACATATTATATTAACATATAATTATTAATAAAAATATTCTATAAGCAAATCATTCCAGCTGTTGTGTCACTCTATGTTTCACTTCTTCAATGTTTAGTTCGGCTCATAACCCACACACACACACACACACACACACACACACACATGTGGTTGTAGTGGTGGAGGTGTGTGGAGTGTTGATCATGACTCAATCTGAAGGTGTGATTCTGATCAGGTCTTTTATAATTCTTATACATTTATAATATTTAATATCATTCACTTTCCACAGGGAATTATACTCTCCACTTCCAACACATCTGATCCACATCTCCAACAGAACCTCCTGAAGGTACCCTCAGAACACCACACTATTATCTCAGCACTTCTAATTTTTCTGACTAAAGTTGTAAAAGAAAAATAAATCCTGGTTTGGAAATCTGAAAGAGCATCAGTAGCTACTCTGGTCTCAGTGTGGAGTAGTGTCTCCTCCCAGCTCCTCCTCAGCTCAGGTTTCTGTCTGTGTGGAGTTTCTCATGTCCTCCCTCAGCCCTCCGTCTGGGTTTCATTCAATACATTCATTTATCTTTAATCAGCGTTTTGTGCTGCTTATAAACACCTGTAACCATAGCAACATCCAGGTCCAATTCCATCCAGAGTGAGACAGCGATTCCACACGTTTCCTCATCACCTCACTGAGCTCCACGGAGAAGTTCTGCATGAGGTGGTACACGTTGATGAAGAGGAATTTGATGAACGGATAAGAAACATTATAATAAAACAGCAGCAGGAGATCAACTCCAACAGCTTCATTTACATATTCTCTCTTGCTAAAAGAAAAAAAAGACGCATGGAAAATACACTTTGTGTTGCCAGAGCTCAGAAAAACAGTGTGGAAGCAAGTAACATATGTATAATAATAAAATAGTGCTAGAACTAATAAAAATATATACAGAAAACACTGAAGTCATGTGACAAACTCTTACAGATGAAACAGTGTCTACATGTGTAATGAATGTAGGGGTTGTGGACGTTCTGCTCATTGTTTGTGTTCTTCTTGGTGATTTGTGGTCACAGGAGATTCACACATTTGTTTATGTTAATACTTGTGGTAACAGGGCTCTCTGGTATATTTTGGACATTCTGTGTACAAATAAGTATTTCTTACTCCTCATGTAAATAGAGGATCTTCTGGCACTGCTGTATCTGTGTGTGCTTTGTGGCAGCAGGATTGTAGCTGTAATGAAGTCGTATATAAAAGAAGGAAAATGAAGTGTTATTCGGATCTGTTCAGTCAGTTTTGTTCTGCAGAAATCACTGCCAGATTCTGCTTTCTGTCTGATATGGAAACAAGTTCACAGGATTAAGTTCTGGATCTGAACATGGTAATCTGATGGTTGTGTCTCGCTTGGTCTTCTGCAGATGAATGTGCATGGTGATCTATAATTAATATTGAGTTACAGATCAATCAGTTGCTAAATACTGCAAAACCCACAAAAAAACGGCAACACTGTCCAGTGTTTCACACTTTATTTCATCATTATTGAAAAAAATCATTGGGTTGGGGGTGGGGGTGGGGGTGTTAGAGATACCATCTAAACCTTAAAGGGGAAATAACAGTAAGAGAAAAGGTGTGGGGTTCTGCTGCCAAATCCCACCGAGACATCAAGTTCAAGGCTGCTGGGAATGTGGAAGACCTGTAGACCTGCAGAAACACACACACACACACACACACACACACACACACACACACACACACACACACACACACACACACACACACACACACACACAGCTAAATTCACCCAGTAATAGAAATAAAGTTACACAGTCTTTAAATCTAACACACCAGTTTAGAACACTTTTACCTGTACTCTGTGTGTGTGTGTGTGTGTGTGTGTGTGTGTGTGTGTGTGTGTGAGAGAGACCTGTCCTGTGTCGAAGCTCCTCATGATGGTGTAGTGTTGCTCTTTACACAAGCAGTGAACGCCTCCATCAGCTCCTTACACGCAGATTCTCCATTATTCTTTATACTACACACACACACACACACACACACACACACAGAGTGCTCTTAAACAAACAGAAATGTGAGATGATTGCAGGTTTACTGTCACCTTGAACCAGATTGATGTAGTGAAAGAGAAAACGTTAGACTGGGGAGCAGATCAGATAAAGTATATAACAGTTCTAGATTTTCTAGATCAGGAGTCACCAAACTTTTGACACTGAGAGCTACTTCTTGAGTACCGACTAATGTGAAGGGCTACCAGTTTAATACACAATTCTGAAATAACAAATTTGCTCAATTTACCTTTAATTATATCTTATTATTAATAATTAATAATATTTATCTCTCTCAGGGTCAAACTCACAGCACACTTTAGGTCACGGGCCGAACAGGATAAACATTTATTAAACACACTAAAACAATGTTTTTTAACATAAATATGAATAAAAACAGACAGGAATATTATTCCAGAATAAATAAACAGCTCTCCATAAAAATATCTCCCGTGGAACACCAGACGTGTCACAGCTTCATCATGCAGCTCTTCAGAAACTCTCCCTCAGTAAATAACCTGCTGATGAGACTCTGATTTCTCCTCTGTTTTCACACCAGCTTCACTTTGGGATTTTGCTCTGGTGAAAAACATCTGCTGAAATGTCAGATTCTTCTTTAACTCTTCTACTTTCTGTATCTTCTGCTCTGCATTCAGGTTCTTCAGCTTCTCCTGATGTTTTGTCTCGTAGTTCCGTCTCAGATTCAATTCCTTAATTACAGTCACATTCGCTCTACTAATAACACACACACACACACACACACACACACACACACACACACACACACACACGTGTTTACCGCCAGTGTCAGTAAACATCCACTCAGAGTCAACTTTTCTCTTCACCACTGTGAGGCGCTGTTTCACAATAACTGTACAATAGAGTTAAATACATCAGCAGGAGCTCCACTTGATCGACGCTGGAATGTTCTCAGGTAGTCTAGTGTTCGGTAAGGCAGCTGAAGCGATGCATTATGGGATCTGTAGTTTGTGTTTATCAGCGCTTCATATCGACGGGACATTAAAGTTTTTCTCAGTTGCTTTGGAGCATTTCTCGAATCATCCTTAAGATTTGCAAATCAGTAAGTGCATTCTCAAAACAATGTGTACAAACAACACAATACATTGGATTTCTTGCAAAAGCCTGTTTTTTGCTCAAAATCCTCAGTACTTCTCTCAAAAGTAAGTATTTGTGTAAATAAACATCTCATTGCCATCAAAATAACAAGTCCTTTTATCATTGTTTACGAACAAGAGAGTCAAAATCTTTAGTCATTTTTTCAACATGATACTGCTTTATTTTAGTATTTTCTGATCTAAACTATGTTTTGGATTACAAGTATTAAAAATGCATGAGGCTGAATTGGCATCTATGAATTTCAACAGCACAAATGTACACATTACTGTATGTGGGATGTTGATTGTAAGAGACTGGACAGGATTCACACTTTATTTTTTTTTACTAGTGAATTGACTAAAAATGACAATATAATGTCAATGTGATAGAAAATAAAAAGACACAAATTAAAATTCCAAAAGGTAAACATAGGAAACACTTCTTAGGCAGAACTGCACATGCCGCACTACACAGTGTAATCTGTCTCTACCCCCTGACGTCCCAGTCTGTCGGACCATGGATTTTCATCCACATCACAACAGATATCATGTTGTATCAGTGACATTCAAGGTTCAATTCAAGACACATTTACCAAAAAAGTTTAATAAAACTGTGAAGAAGAAGAGCGTGACAAATTTTGACAACTGGTTTAACGATTTTGCACTCAGTGACTTCTGCAATGAACTGATGCCTCAATGTTTTGGGGGTTAAAACCATTTGGGTGAAACCAGTATAATATATTTTGATCAACATGACAAACAACTGATAATGTAGGAAAAAGCCGACACTTGTACACAATCGATTAAATGATGAACAAAAGCATTCGCAATTTGATCAAAACAACGAGAAATGTTCTAATGATAAGCACAAATGATTAAATGATGTGGAGTTTGAACAAGTAGTTTTGAGAATTTCATTTCTGATCTGAGAAAAGCTCCAAGAGACTGAGAAAAACTGTAATAATAATAATAATAGATCTGTATAAAATCATCTCGCAGGCCAGATATAATTATACGTCAGGCCGGATTTGACACTGAGTTTAACACCCCTGATCTACGTGAAGACACTGATGATTTCTCACAATAATTATCAACAATGATTTAACAAGGTAGGAAACAGCTCTTTTTAGAAAAGGCTCGCGGGCGACTCATGTGGTCCTTGTGGGCGACCTGGTGCACCGCCCTGGTGCCTGGTGTTCAATTTTCACATGTACAGAGGTGGTTATTGTTCAGTTTTCTGCCAACACACACACACACACACACACACACACACACACACACACACTAGCAGTATCACTGGCAACATAATTGCTTTAACAGACTAAAACTGTGTGGAAATGTGATAAGGTTTAGCCACACCCTTACTGCTGCTCATGGAAACACTCCAGATCAGAGGAGGTTACATTCTCACTGACCATGTCTCTCACACACACACACACACACACACACACAGAAGCTATTTATACGTGGACAGACATACTGTGTGTTATGAGATACTCTGAGTGTGAAATATTCTCCATTTCAGAATCGGTCACCCAAATACACTAAAGACATCACCTGCTGCAGAGTGTGTTTAATGTTAACAGTGATTAATTCCTTCACCAACACACACACACACACACACATAAACACAAACACACAGTAAGAAAACACAATTATGTAAAGATACATTTATTTAATAAAGTACCCGAATGACTGACTGACTTTTTAACCACCTAACTGCAGGACCATAAAACTGACCAACCAAACAAGTGCCTGACTGACAGAGTGACTGACTGTGTGACTGAGTGACTGTGTGACTGACTGTGTGACTGAGTGACTTTGTGACTGAGTGACTGACAGGGTGACTGACTGACTGAGTGACTGACTGAGTGACTGACTGACTGAGTGACTGAGTAAGTGACTGACTGTGTGACTGACTGACTGACTGACTGACTGACTGACAGAGTGACTGGCACAGAGAGATTGACTGAATGAGTGACTGAATGACTGTGTGAGTAACTGAGTGACTGACTGTGTGACTGACTGACAGAGTGACTGAGTGACTGAATGACTGTGTGAGTGCCTGTGTGACTAAGTGACTGACAGAGTGACTGTGTGACTGAATGACTGTGTGACTGAGTAAGTGACTGACTGTGTGACTGACTGACTAACTGAGTGACTGAGTGACTGAGTGACTGCCTGACTGACTGAGTGACTGAGTGACTGAGTGACTGATTGACTGACAGAGTGACTGACTGACAGAGTGATTAACTGACAGAGTGACTGTGTGACTGAGTGACTTTGTGACTGAGTGACTGAGTGACTGATTGACTGACAGAGTGACTGTGTGACTGAATGACTGTGTGACTGAGTAAGTGACTGACTGTGTGACTGACTGACTAACTGAGTGACTGAGTGACTGGTGACTGCCTGACTGACTGAGTGACTGAGTGACTGAGTGACTGACAGAGTGACTGACTGACAGAGTGATTAACTGACTGAGTGACTGGTGACTGAATGACTGTGAGTGACTGACTGACTGAGTGACTGATTGACTGACAGAGTGACTGACTGACAGAGTGATTAACTGACTGAGTGACTGAGTGACTGAATGACTGTGTGAGTGACTGACTGACTGAGTAACTGATTGACTGACAGAGTGACTGACTGACAGAGTGATTAACTGACTGAGTGACTGAGTGACTGAATGACTGTGTGAGTGACTGACTGACTGATTGACTGACAGAGTGACTGACTGACAGAGTGATTAACTGACTGAGTGACTGAGTGACTGAATGACTGTGTGAGTGACTGACTGACTGAGTGACTGAGTGACTGAATGACTGTGTGAGTGACTGACTGACTGACTGAGTGAGTGAGTGACTGACTGACTGAGTGACTGATTGACTGACAGAGTGACTGACTGACAGAGTGATTGACTGACTGAGTGACTGAGTGACTGAATGACTGTGTGAGTGACTGATTGACTAAGTGACTGAGTGACTGACTGTGTGACTGACTGACCCACTGACTGAGTGACTGACTGACTGAGTGACTGAGTGACTGACAGAGTGACTGACTGACTGACTGAGTGACTGAGTGACTGTGTGAGTGACTGGCTGACTAAGTGACTGAGTGACTGTGTGACTGACTGTGTGACTGACTGACTAAGTGACTGT
Source organism: Silurus meridionalis (assembly GCF_014805685.1). Classification (NCBI taxonomy): domain Eukaryota; kingdom Metazoa; phylum Chordata; class Actinopteri; order Siluriformes; family Siluridae; genus Silurus; species Silurus meridionalis. Next base: position 104,527 of record NC_060897.1, read on the forward strand.
GTGAATGACTGACTGAGTGACTGAGTGACTGACTGACTGACTGTGTCATTTAGCTCCTAAACTCTGGAATAGTCTTCCTGACGGTGTTCGGGGCTCAGATACACTCTCCCAGTTTAAGTGTAGATTAAAAACATATCTTTTTAGCAAAGCCTACACATAACACACATCACATCATAACCTTGTGCTCCAGAACATCTGATCACATGCACATTATCAACTTGTGCTGTTAATATCATGAACAGCAGCTACGCTAATTCCTCTCCACTGCTTCTCTTTCTCTCCCCATCCCGAGACACCCTGAGGTTTGGCCAGCTCAGTCACCTCCCACCTCGTGATGATTACGGACCTTTGAAGAAGTAGATGCCGAACTCACAAACATCCCGAACCATCTAGAGACATACCAGTGCCATTTGGATCCCGCTACATGTGTGGAGTTTTGACATTGGACCTCCTGGAGTGTTTAAAGGCTCTGGCATGGAGAAGCTGATGCTGGATCTGTGGTGATCACAAATGCTGAGCTCATAAAACTCGGAGCTACTAACCATATAGACTGTATAAGACTGCAGAAAGAACATCACTTATAATCTTATACTCCAGTAATCATGTTAGTTCTCACTGTCCAGTGTTCTTTATTGTTGAAAGATTTATGATCAAACTCTTGATGTCACCCAGATGAGGATGGGTTCCCTTTTTGAGTCTGGTTCCTCTCAAGGTTTCTTCCTCATAACATCTAAGGGAGTTTTTCCTTGCCACAGTCGCCACGGCTTGCTCATCAGGGACAAATTCACACCATTCACCATCACTGTTGATTTGTGTAAAGCTGCTTTGAGACAATGTCTGTTGTGAAAAGCGCTATACAAATAAACTTGACTTGACTTGACTTGACTTGACTGTGTGACTGACTGACAAAGTGATTGACTGACTGAATGACTGACTGTGTGACTGACTGACAGAGTGACTACGTGACTGACTGTGTGACTGACTACGTGACTGACTGTGTGACTGACTGACTAAGTGACTGACTGACAGAGTGACTGACTGACAGAGTGTTTGACTGACTGACTGAATGAGTGACTGTGTGACTGAATGACTGTGTGTGTGACTGAGTGACTAAGTGACTGAGTGACTGTGTGACTGTGTGACTGACTGACTGACAGAGTTACTGACTGACTGGGTGACTGAGTGACTGACAGAGTGACTGACTGACAGAGTGATTGACTGACTGAGTGACTGAATGACTGTGTGACTGACTGACTGACTAAGTGACTGGTGACTGGTGACTGTGTGACTGACTGAGTGACTGACTGTGTGACTGAGTGACTGTGTGACTGACTGAGTGATTGACTGACTGAGTGACTGACTGTGTGACTGACTGTGTGACTGACTGAAATAGTGATTGACTGACTAAGTGACTGAATGACTGTGTGACTGACTGACTAAGTGACTGGGTGACTGAGTGACTGTGTGACTGACTGAGTGACTGACTGTGTGACTGAGTGACTGTGTGACTGACTGAGTGATTGACTGACTGAGTGACTGACTGTGACTGACTGACTGTGACTGACTGAAATAGTGATTGACTGACTAAGTGACTGAGTGACTGTGTGACTGACTGAGTGACTGACTGACTGACTGAGTGACTGAGTGACTGACTGACTGACTGACTGACTGATTGACAGAGTGACTGAATGAGTGACTGAGTGACTGACTGACTGAGTGACTGACAGAGTGACTGACTGACAGAGTGACTGACTGAGTGACTGACAGAGTGACTGACAGAGTGATTGACTGACTGAGTGATTGTGTGATTGAATGACTGTGTGAGTAACTGACTGACTAAGTGACCGGTGACTGTGTGACTGAATGACTGTGTGAGTGACTGACTAAGTGACTGAGTGACTGTGTGACTGACTGAGTGACTGACTGACTGACTGTGTGACTGACTGACATAGTGATTGACTGTGTGAGTGACTGACTAAGTGACTGAGTGACTGTGTGAGTGACTGACTAAGTCAGAGTGACTGAATGACTGACTGTGTGAGTGACTGACTGACTAAGTGACAGTGATTTAAAGCACGTTTGTACGTCACTCTGGATAAGGGCGTCTGCTAAATGCCGCAAATGTAAATGTAAATGTAAATGAGTGACTGACTGTGTGACTGACTGACTGACTGTGTGAGTGACTGTGTGACTGACAGACTGACTGTGTGACTGACTGACTGAGTGACTGTGTGACTGACTGTGTGACTGACTGACTGTGTGACTGACTGACATAGTGATTGACTGACTAAGTGACTGAGTTTTTGAATGACTGTGTGAGTAACTGACTGACTAAGTGACTGAGTGACTGTGTGACTGAATGACTGTGTGAGTGACTGACTAAGTGACTGAATGACTGTGTGTGACTGACTGAGTGTAAATGTAAATGTAAATGTAAATGTAAATGTAAATGTAAATGTAAATGTAAATGTAAATGTAAATGTAAATGTAAATGTAAATGTAAATGTAAATGTAAATGTAAATGTAAATGTAAATGTAAATGTAAATGTAAATGTAAATGTAAATGTAAATGTAAATGTAAATGTAAATGTAAATGTAAATGTAAATGTAAATGTAAATGTAAATGTAAATGTAAATGTAAATGTAAATGTAAATGTAAATGTAAATGTAAATGTAAATGTAAATGTAAATGTAAATGTAAATGTAAATGTAAATGTAAATGTAAATGTAAATGTAAATGTAAATGTAAATGTAAATGTAAATGTAAATGTAAATGTAAATGTAAATGTAAATGTAAATGTAAATGTAAATGTAAATGTAAATGTAAATGTAAATGTAAATGTAAATGTAAATGTAAATGTAAATGTAAATGTAAATGTAAATGTAAATGTAAATGTAAATGTAAATGTAAATGTAAATGTAAATGTAAATGTAAATGTAAATGTAAATGTAAATGTAAATGTAAATGTAAATGTAAATGTAAATGTAAATGTAAATGTAAATGTAAATGTAAATGTAAATGTAAATGTAAATGTAAATGTAAATGTAAATGTAAATGTAAATGTAAATGTAAATGTAAATGTAAATGTAAATGTAAATGTAAATGTAAATGTAAATGTAAATGTAAATGTAAATGTAAATGTAAATGTAAATGTAAATGTAAATGTAAATGTAAATGTAAATGTAAATGTAAATGTAAATGTAAATGTAAATGTAAATGTAAATGTAAATGTAAATGTAAATGTAAATGTAAATGTAAATGTAAATGTAAATGTAAATGTAAATGTAAATGTAAATGTAAATGTAAATGTAAATGTAAATGTAAATGTAAATGTAAATGTAAATGTAAATGTAAATGTAAATGTAAATGTAAATGTAAATGTAAATGTAAATGTAAATGTAAATGTAAATGTAAATGTAAATGTAAATGTAAATGAGTGACTGACTGTGTGACTGACTGACTGACTGTGTGAGTGACTGTGTGACTGACAGACTGACTGTGTGACTGACTGACTGAGTGACTGTGACTGACTGTGACTGACTGAGTGACTGACTGACATAGTGATTGACTGACTAAGTGACTGAGTGATTGAATGACTGTGTGAGTAACTGACTGACTAAGTGACTGAGTGACTGTGTGACTGAATGACTGTGTGAGTGACTGACTAAGTGACTGAGTGACTGTGTGACTGACTGAGTGACTGACTGACTGTGTGACTGACTGACATAGTGATTGACTGACCAAGTGACTGAGTGACTGTGTGACTGACCGAGTGACTAAATGACTGAGTGACTGACTGAGAGACTGAATGACTGCGTGACTGAGTGACTGAATGACTGACAGAGTGATTGACTGACTGACTGACTAAGTGACTGAGTGACTGTGTGACTGACTGAGTGACTGACTGACTGACTGACTGACTGACTGACTGACTGACTGACTGACAGAGTAAGTGACTGACAGAGTGACTGACAGAGTGACTGACTGACAGAGCGATTGACTGACTGACTGACTGACTGAGTGACTGTGTGACTGAATGACTGTGTAAATAACTGACTGACTAAGTGACTGAGTGACTGTGTGACTGAATGACTGTGTGAGTGACTGACTAAGTGACTGAGTGACTGTGTGACTGACTGAGTGACTGACTGACTGACTGACTGTGTGACTGACCGAGTGACTGAGTGACTGTGTGACTGACTGAGTGACTAAATGACTGAGTGACTGACTGAGAGACTGAATGACTGCATGACTGAGTGACTGAATGACTGACAGAGTGATTGACTGACTGACTGACTAAGTGACTGAGTGACTGTGTGACTGACTGACCGACTGTGTGAGTGACTGACTGACTGAGTGACTGACTGACTGACTGACTGACAGAGTGACTGACTGACAGAGTGATTGACTGACTGAGTGACTGTGTGACTGAATGACTGTGTGGTGACTGACTGACTAAGTGAATGAGTGACTGTGTGACTGACTGAAATAGTGACTGACTGTGTGACTGACTGAAATAGTGATTGACTGACTAAGTGACTGAGTGACTGTGTGACTGACTGAGTGACTGAATGACTGAGTGACTGACTGAGTGACTGAATGACTGAGTGATTGACTGACTGAGTGACTGTGTGACTGAGTGTGTGTGAGTGACTGACTGACTAAGTGAATGAGTGACTGTGTGACTGACTGAAATAGTGACTGACTGTGTGACTGACTGATAGGGTGATTGACTGACTGACTGACTGAGTGACTGTGTGACTGAATGACTGTGTGTGTGTGACTGACTGACTAAGTGACTGACTGACTGTGTGACTGACTGGTGACTGAGTGACTGACTGACAGAGTGATTGACTGACTGACTGACTGACTGTGACTGACTGACTGTGTGGTGACTGAGTGACTGACTAAGTGAATGACTGACTGAGTGACTGAATGACTGACTGTGAGAGTGACTGACTGACTGAGTGAATGACTGACTGAATGACTGTGTGAGTGACTGACTGACTGACTAAGTGACTGAGTGACTGATTGTGTGACTGACTGACTGACTGTGTGACTGACTGACTGTGTGACTGACTGACTGACTGTGTGACTGACTGACTGACTGACTGTGTGACTGACTGACAGAGTGACTGACTGACTGAATGACTGTGTGAGTGACTGACTGACTGACTGAGTGATTGACTAACTGACTGTGTGACTGACAGAGTGACTGACTGACTGAGTGACTGTGTGACTGACTGTGTGACTGACTGACTGTGTGACTGACTGACATAGTGATTGACTGACTAAGTGACTGAGTGATTGAATGACTGTGTGAGTAACTGACTGACTAAGTGACTGAGTGACTGTGTGACTGAATGACTGTGTGAGTGACTGACTAAGTGACTGAGTGACTGTGTGACTGACTGAGTGACTGAGTGACTGTATGACTGACTGACATAGTGATTGACTGACCGAGTGACTGAGTGACTGTGTGACTGACCGAGTGACTAAATGACTGAGTGACTGACTGAGACTGAATGACTGCGTGACTGAGTGACTGACTGACTGACATAGTGATTGACTGACTGACTGACTAAGTGACTGAGTGACTGTGTGACTGACTAAGTGACTGACTGACTGACTGACTGACTGACTGACAGAGTAAGTGACTGACAGAGTGACTGACAGAGTGACTGACTGACAGAGTGACTGACTGAGTGACTGTGTGACTGAATGACTGTGTGAGTGACTGACTGACAAGTGACTGAGTGACTGTGTGACTGAATGACTGTGTGAGTGACTGACTAAGTGACTGAGTGACTGTGTGACTGACTGAGTGACTGACTGACTGACTGTGTGACTGACTGACATAGTGATTGACTGACCGAGTGACTGAGTGACTGTGTGACTGACTGAGTGACTAAATGACTGAGTGACTGACTGAGAGACTGAATGACTGCATGACTGAGTGACTGACTGACTGACAGAGTGATTGACTGACTGACTGACCAAGTGACTGGTGACTGTGTGACTGACTGACTGACCGACTGTGTGAGTGACTGACTGAGTGACTGACTGACTGACTGACTGACAGAGTGACTGACTGACAGAGTGATTGACTGACTGAGTGACTGTGTGACTGAGTGTGTGTGAGTGACTGACTGACTAAGTGAATGAGTGACTGTGTGACTGACTGAAATAGTGACTGACTGTGTGACTGACTGAAATAGTGATTGACTGACTAAGTGACTGAGTGACTGTGTGACTGACTGAGTGACTGAATGACTGAGTGACTGACTGAGTGACTGAATGACTGAGTGATTGACTGACTGAGTGACTGTGTGACTGAGTGTGTGTGAGTGACTGACTGACTAAGTGACTGAGTGACTGTGTGACTGACTGAGTGACTGACTGACTGTGTGAGTGACTGACATAGTGATTGACTGACTGAGTGACTCTGTGACTGACTGACATAGTGATTGACTGACTAAGTGACTGAGTGACTGTGACTGACTGAGTGACTGAGTGACTGACTGAGTGACTGAATGACTGACTGACTGACAGAGTGACTGACTGACTGACCAAGTGACTGAGTGACTGTGTGACTGACCGAGTGACTGAATGACTGAGTGACTGACAGAGCAAATGACTGACTGTGTGACTGACTGACTGGGCGATTGACTGACTGACAGAGTGACTGACTGACTGTGTGACTGACAGAGTGACTGACTGACAGAGTGATTGACTGACTGAGTGACTGAGTGACTGAGTGACTGACTGACTGACTGGTGACTGACTGTGTGACTGAGTGACTGACTGAGTGAATGACTGACTGACTGAGTGAATGACTGACTGAGTGAATGACTGACTGACTAAGTGACTGAGTGACTGACTGTGTGACTGACTGTGTGACTGACTGAGTGACTGAGTGACTAACTGACTGACTGAGTGACTGACTGACTGACTGACTGACTGACTGACTGACAGAGTAAGTGACTGACAGAGTGACTGACAGAGTGACTGACTGACAGAGCGATTGACTGACTGAGTGACTGTGTGACTGAATGACTGTGTGTGACTGACTGACTAAGTGACTGAGTGACTGTGTGACTGACTGTGTGACTGACTGAGTGACTGTGTGACTGACTGACTGACTGACAGAGTGACTGACTGACTGACTGACTGACTGACTAAGTGACTGAGTGACTGTGTGACTGTGTGACTGACTGAGTGACTGACTGTGTGACTGACTGACTGTGTGACTGTGTGACTGACTGACAGAGTGACTGAGTGACTGTGTGACTGTGTGACTGACTGTGTGACTGACTGACAGAGTGACTGTGTGACTGACTGAGTGACTGACTGACTGTGTGACTGACTGACTGACAGAGTGATTGACTGACTGACTGACCGAGTGACTGACTGACTAAGTGACTGGTGACTGTGTGACTGACTGAGTGACTGACTGACTGACTGTGTGACTGACTGACATAGTGATTGACTGACTGAGTGACTGTGTGACTGACTGACATAGTGATTGACTAAGTGACTGAGTGACTGACTGACTGAGTGAATGACTGACTGACTAAGTGACTGAGTGACTGACTGTGTGACTGACTGACTGTGTGACTGACTGAGTGACTGAGTGACTAACTGACTGACTGGTGACTGACTGACTGACAGAGTAAGTGACTGACAGAGTGACTGACAGAGTGACTGACTGACAGAGCGATTGACTGACTGACTGACTGACTGAGTGACTGTGTGACTGAATGACTGTGTGTGTGACTGACTGACTAAGTGACTGAGTGACTGTGTGACTGACTGTGTGACTGACTGAGTGACTGTGTGACTGACTGACTGACTGACTGACAGAGTGACTGACTGACTGACTGAGTGACTGACTGACTGACTGACTGACTAAGTGACTGAGTGACTGTGTGACTGACTGAGTGACTGACTGTGTGACTGACTGACTGTGTGACTGTGTGACTGACAGAGTGACTGAGTGACTGTGTGACTGTGTGACTGACTGTGTGACTGACTGACAGAGTGACTGTGTGACTGACTGAGTGACTGACTGACTGTGTGACTGACTGACAGAGTGATTGACTGACTGAGTGACTGTGTGAGTGACTGACTGACTAAGTGACTGAGTGACTGTGTGACTGACTGAGTGACTGACTGACTGACTGTGACTGACTGACATAGTGATTGACTGACTGAGTGACTGTGTGACTGACTGACATAGTGATTGACTGACTAAGTGACTGAGTGACTGTGTGACTGACTGAGTGACTGAATGACTGAGTGACTGACTGAGTGACTGAATGACTGACTGACTGACTGACAGAGTGACTGACTGACTGACTAAGTGACTGAGTGACTGTGTGACTGACCGAGTGACTGAATGACTGAGTGACTGACAGAGCAAATGACTGACTGTGTGACTGACTGACTGGGCGATTGACTGACTGACAGAGTAACTGACTGACTGTGTGACTGACAGAGTGACTGACTGACAGTGTGATTGACTGACTGACTGACTGAGTGACTGTGTGACTGAATGACTGTGTGTGTGTGACTGACTGACTAAGTGACTGACTGTGTGACTGACTGTGTCACTGACTGACTGACAGAGTGAAGGACTGACTGACTGAGCAAAGAAAGCTGCTCCTGCACTATGTGTTACTTAACACACACACACACACACACACACACACACACACACACACACACACACACACACACACACACAAGTTTACAATTTTCCACAGAATTCAGCATTATTATCAGCACAGCACACACACCCTACAGTACGTGTGTCTATATGTTTACAAATGCTTATCTCTCTCTCTCTCTCTTTCTCTCTCACTCACACACACACACACACACACACACACACACACACACACACACACACACAAGTGAGTTTAATATCCTTCACATTTAGGTGAGGTTAATATCATTTACTTTCAGAGGTGTTAAAAGTCCAATACATCCTTCACTTAAGTAGAAGAGACTGATGTTTTAAAAGATTCTGGTAAAAGGTGAAGTTCTGACTGCACTGTTTTACTCAAGTGAAAGTAAAGAAGTTTGAGTTCTGACATGTTCTTCAGTAAAAACTAGTGATTATTACTACCTGTCACGCTGGAAACTGAACCTCATCATATTAATATATTACTACACAAGAATTTAAAAGTTGTTCTCTAATGAATGTGTCCAGGCTGAAGATCCACCACATAGAACACAAGCAGAGAAAAGATGATAACGGTGCAGTGAGAAGAAAAATATTGATCATTTCACCAAACAGATAAAAACTAAAGTAATGAGTCTGTTGTGAAAATGTAAGAAGTAGAAAGTAAAAACTACAAAAAATAATCTGTGAAGGAAAACACTGATACCAGAGCAATCTACTGCACAGTAACAAAGTGTTTATACATCATTACTTCCCTCCTCTGGTTATTTATTAATGTGGTATTAATTTACACAAAATTAATTAGTGGAGATAAACACACACACACACACACACACACACACACACACACACACACACACACACACACACACACACATAATAAGCAGAGACAGTGAGGGTGTGTAAATGAACACATCAGCACATTCTAATGGCCAATCACGCGTAACAAACACT
>NC_060897.1:119167-131667 GCF_014805685.1 Silurus meridionalis
TTTTCCTGGTCTCGTAAAATCAAACTAGTCTTCATGCCCAATAGCCTGGAGATGTCCAAAATGTCACGAATTAAGTAAACAGTATCAAATATCGACCTGCCAGGCACACAGTACGTCTGGTCATGGTGAATGATCTGCTCCATCACCTTTGTCAGTCTTGATGCTAATGCTTTTGACAGCAGCTTGCAGTCAGTGCACAGTAGTGACACTGGGCGCTAGTTTTTCAGCTGGTTCAGGTCTCCCTTTTTTGGCAGCAGGATCAAGATGGCCCTCCTGCAGCTTGACAAGAGCTGACCACCTTTCACATGCTCCCTTAGAACCTTCAGCACGTCCTGCCCTATTACTGCCCAGAATGCCTTGAAGAACTGAACAGGGAGACCATCTATTCCTGGTGCCCGCCCATTCTTCATGCCTTGGAGAGCCTCATGAAGCTCAGACAGTGACAGCTCCTTGTCCAACTCTATGGCCACTGACTCTGTGAGCTTAGGCAGGTCTTTAAGGAAGCTCTCTTTCACCTCCTGTGCCTCTGACCTCTTGCTGCTATACAGCTTTGAATAGAAGCTAACTGTTTGCTGGCAAATTTCAGAAGGCTCTGACAAGAGATCCCCTGATTCTGTTCGCACAGCATGCATAAACCTTTTCTATCCATTCTTTTGTTGTTTGCAAAAGTGTAAAAAGGGGAAGTTTTGGCTCAGACATGTACTTAAGTAAAAAGTAGTTATTACTTCTAGATAGATAGATAGATAGATAGATAGATAGATAGATAGATAGATAGATAGATAGATAGATAGATAGATAGATAGATAGATAGATAGATACAGTTGTGTTCAAAATTATTCAACCCCCAATGCTGTAAATGGTTTTAGGGAATTTAGTGCACATTTGTAATTGTATTCAGAATGAAATCCTACAAGGACTTCTTAAAGAACCATATGCAACTAAAATGACATCAATTAGTTTTGTAATACAGTAGTAAATGTTTCTTTTGTGAATTCTTCATTGACATAATTATTCAACCCCTTAAAGACTACCACTCTGAAGAACAGAGGTTTAATGAAGTGTTTTCAATCAGGTATTGAAAACACCTGTGGATATCAGGGAGCAGCAATAAAGCCTAATAAGCACCAATTAGGCAGCTTTAAAATGACTGTGATACTCAGCTCCTTCTAGACATTTACTGGTGTGGTTACAAACATGGTGAGGTCAAGAGAATGGTCCAGGAAGACAAGAGAACAGGTGATTACTCTTCACAGGAAGGGCAATGGCTATAAGAAGATTGCAAAGATGTTAAACATACCAAGAGACACCATAGGAAGCATCATTCGCAAATTCAAGGCAAAGGGCACTGTTGAAACGCTACCTGGTCGTGGCAGAAAGAAGATGCTGACTTCGACTGCTGTGCGCTACCTGAAGCGTAGAGTGGAGAAAAGTCCCCGTGTGACTGCTGAGGAACTGAGAAAAGATTTGTCAGATGTGGGTACTGAAGTTTCTGCTCAGACAATACGGCGCACCCTGCGTAATGAAGGCCTCCATGCCAGAACTCCCAGGCGCACCCCTTGCTGTCCCCAAAGAATAAGAAGAGTCGACTGCAGTATGCCAAAAGTCATGTGGACAAACCACAGAAGTTTTGGGATAGTGTTCTGTGGACTGATGAAACAAAATTAGAACTGTTTGGGCCCATGGATCAACGCTATGTTTGGAGGAGGAAGAACAAGGCCTATGAAGAAAAGAACACCTTGCCTACTGTGAAGCATGGCGGGGGGTCAATCATGCTTTGGGGCTGTTTTGCTTCTGCAGGTACTGGGAAGCTTCAGCGTGTGCAAGGTACCATGAATTCTCTTCAGTACCAGGAGATATTGGATGACAATGTGATGCAGTCCGTCACAAACCTGAGGCTTGGAAGGCGTTGGACCTTTCAACAGGACAATGATCCCAAGCATACCTCCAAGTCCACTAGAGCATGGTTGCAGATTAAAGGCTGGAACATTTTGAAGTGGCCATCGCAGTCACCAGACTTAAATCCGATTGAGAACCTCTGGTGGGACTTAAAGAAAGCAGTTGCAGTGCAAGCCTAAGAATGTGACTGAACTGGAGGCTTTTGCCCATGATGAATGGGCAAAGATACCCGTAGATCGCTGCAAGACACTTGTGTCAAGCTATGCTTCACGTTTAAAAGCTGTTATAACTGTAAAAGGATGTTGTACTAAGTACTAAGATTGAATGTCACTTGGGGGTTGAATAAAACTGATAATGATGTGAGCTCAGAAAAGACATTTGTGGTTATTTCATTATAAATGTTATGTTATATTTGTCTGACCTACACGTGCCTCTTTGATTTAATTGTAAGCAGGATGACTGAATGATCATAATCAATGTCAAACCGACCAAAACAATCAATTTCAGTGGGGGTTGAATAATTTTATATTTATATATATATATTATATATATATATATTAATACAAAACAAATTAAAAATGTTGTTACCTAATGAATGTGTCCAGGCTGAAGATCCACATATAGAACACAAGCAGAGAAAAGATGATGATGATGATGAAGATCAGGAATGTGTCTGATCTCAGTCATGTTTACATCACTGACTCCCTCTGTCTCATCCACTTTAGCTTTACTTCTTGTTGCTTTCTGCCTGCTGATTCTGAGCTTCGTAATCTAGTCTACATCTGTGATGAGTGAGAGACAGGACTTTATACACCAGCGGATTGAAAAAGATGCACAATGACAGGAAATCAGTTGTTCGGCTGAAATCGACGCAGTGAAAATAAAAAAAAAATATTGACATTTCAACAAATCAGTGGATTAAAACTAAAGTAACGAGTCGGTTTTAAAACCTGGTTTTAAAAATTGTAAGAAATAAAAAGTACAGATATTTGTGTAAAAATGTAATGAGTAAAAGTAAAAAGTCTAAAAAATAAATAGTGGAGTAAAAAACTGATACCAGAAAAATCTACTTAAGTACAGTAACGAAGTATTTGTACTCCGTTACTTTCCTCCTCTGCTCCGGACACAGAACTGAGATAAAAGCATTTACAGCAAGGATTCCGTGCAGGAATCTCCATTGTATGTTTCCAGTTCTTTTCATTAATGGCGTTAAAGAGTGTTCTCCACCATGGTCACTCTTCCTCCCCCAGCATGAGAACAGAGCGCCACCATGTGTCTACTCTACCATTAAGACTTTTCTTATTAAAAACCTTAACACAGGCTTTATAAAACATTTTCCCAGAGACCATGTAAAAATCCATATTTGTGACATTTGTGACAACACAAGACAGTACAGACAGTACAAAAAGTACAGACAGACAGTACAGACGAAAAAACAGTACAGACAGACAACACAAGACAGTACAGACAGTACAAATAGTACAGACAGACAACACAAGACAGTACAGACAGTACAAACAGTACAGACAGACAGTACAGACAGTGCAGACAAAAAAAACAGTACAGACAGACAACACAAGACAGTACAGACAGTACAGACAGTACAGACAGACAGTACAGACAGTGCAGACAAAAAAAACAGTACAGACAGACAGTACAGACAGTGCAGACAAAAGATCAAAAGGTGCTGGCTATCTGTTGGTTCCTCAAATAATGAAGACTACAGCAGGGGGCAGATCTTTCTCTTATAAACCCCACAGTTATGGAACAGCCTTCCAATCAGTGTTCGGGACTCAGACACAGTCTCAGTGTTCAAGTCGAGGTTGAAAACGTATTTATTTAGTCAAGCCTTTTATCAGTAGATTTCTCTTAGGTAAAGGCACAGATCTGAAGGGAACATGGATATAGAGTGTTTGGTGAACTGGTATATTTGTATGCTGTCGCCCCTCACATTCACACGCTCACTCAGGTTTGTTGATGGTGGTGTGGTGGGTCGTCTCTTATCCCAGAGATCCCTCATGTCTGTGTTACCTTCTGGTTCTCCCTTTTAGTTATGCTGCCATAGCGAGTCTTGCCGGAGTCCAAACTGCACAGTGACATTAACTTTCATACACCAATAGTTACACTTAATAATCCATATCCTTCTCTTCCCGTCACCCTCTCTCTCTCTCTCTCTCTCTCTCGGTCGAGTTAAACATGCTCCTGAGGCTCCAGTGACCAGTGTTCCTGCCCCTCTCCCCTCCGTGGATCTTCACACTTCTGTGCAGCTCGGGACGGTCTCTTAATTCCGGAGTAGAACGGGTGCTTTGAGGACGGATTGGACTGTAGTTGGTGTCGGCGGTCTGCTGCACTGACTCGGGAGTGCAGTTTGCTTCTGATCATCATCACTGTACCCCACAACATTGTATATCTGCTTCAAATGGACATTTGGTGCAACCCAGATGAGGATGGGTTCCTCTTGAGTCTGGTTCCTCTCAAGGTTTCTTCCTTATGCCATCTCGGGGAGTTTTTCCTTGCCACAGTTGCTCATCAGGGACAAACATACTTACAAAGAACATATTTATGTTTAATCACCACATTATCTGTGTAAAGCTGCTTTGAGACAATGTTCATTGTTAAAAGCGCTATACAAATAAAAATGAATTGAATTGAATTAAATTGAAAAAAAACAGTACAGACAGAACAGACAGACAAACACAAGACAGTACACCTAACACGACAGCGCCGACGAGTAAACCTGCTGTACACTCTGAATATACAGTACTGTACAAAGAGAACTATAAAAACTATAAATGAGAGTAAATATAAAACACAATTCGGGTAACACAATTGAGTGTGATTGTGTGTGTGTGTGTGTGTGTGTGTGTGTGTGTGTGTGTGTGAGAGAGTTGCAGTTTAGTTCTGTGTTGAGTCTGATGGCTTGCTGGAAAAAGCTGTTACACAGTCTGGATGTGAGGCCCGAATGCTTTGGAACCGCTTTCCTGATGGCAGAAGGGTGAAGAGTGTGTGTGACAGGTGTGTGAAAAGTGTGTGTGAGGGTGTGTGTGATAAGTGTGTGAGGGTGTGTGTGAGGGTGTGTGTGAAGAGTGTGTGACAGGTGTGTGAAAAGTGTGTGTGTGAGGGTGTGTGAGGGTGTGTGTGATAAGTGTGTGAGGGTGTGTGTATGAGGGTGTGTGTGAAGAGTGTGTGACAGGTGTGTGAAAAGTGTGTGTGAGGGTGTGTGTATGAGGGGTGTGTGAGGGTGTGTGTGAAGAGTGTGTGTGAGAGGTGTGTGTGTGAGGGGTGTGTGTATGAGGGGTGTGTGAGGGGTGTGTGTGCTCGTCCACAATGCTGTGTGCTTTCCGGATGCAGCATGTGGTGTAAATGTCCATGATAGAGGGGAGAGAGACTCTGATGATCTTCTCAGCTGTCCTCACTATCCTCTGTAGGGTCTTACGATCCGAGACGGTGCAGTTCCCAAACCAGGCAGTGATGCAGCTGCTCAGGATGCTCTCAATGGTCCCTCTGTAGAACATGGTCAGGATGGGGGGAGGGAGTTGAGCTTTCCTTAGCCTTCTCAGGAAGTAGAGACGCTGCTAGGCTTTCTTTGTGATGGAGCTGGTTTGAGTGACCAGGTGAGGTTGTCTGCCAGATGAACACCAAGGAGCTCTTGACGATCTCCACTGAGGATCCATCAATGATCAGTGGAGAATGGCTGCTCTGTGCTCTCCTGAAGTCCACAACCATCTCTTTGGTTTTGTCAATGTTCAGAGACAGGTTGTTGGCGCCACACCAGGCTGTTAAATAGTGCATCTATATGCTGCTAACTTGGTGATATGATTCGATTGTAGGTTGCTATACAGTCATGAGTCAGCAGAGTGAACAGCAGTGGGCTGAGCACGCAGCACTGAGTGCAACCCAGTGCTCAGTGTGGTGGTGCTGGAGATGCTGTTCCCGATCCGGATTGACTGAGGTCTCCCAGTCAGGAAGTCCAGGAAGTCCAGGAAGTCCAGGAAGTCCAGGATCCAGTTGCAGAGGGAGGTCTTCAGGCCCATTAGGCTCAGCTTCTCAATCAGGTGCTGAGAGATGATTGTGATGAATGCTGATCTGAAGTCAATAAAGTCAATGAAGTCAATTGAAGATGTCAGTAAAGACATCCACTAGCTTGTTCTGCACATTTCCTTATCACTCTGCCAGGAATGTTGTCTGGTCCAGCAGACTTCTGTGGGTTAACTCTGCATAGAGTTTTCCTCACTTCAGCTGTGGTTAGACAGAGCACCTGGTCAGTGGGAGTAGGGGTGGTCTTTCTCACCGCCACGTTGTTCTGCACCTCAAACCGGGCGTAGAAGTCTGGGAGGGAGGTGTCATGGTCACAAGCAGTTGTTGTCATCTTGTAGTTCGTGGTCGTCTGGATGCCCTGCCACATGTGCAGAGTGTCTCCACTGTCCTGGAAGTGGCCGGGGATTTTCTTTGCGTGTTGGTGCTTCGTCTCTCTGATGGCATGGGACAGTTTGGCCCGTTTTGTTCTTAAGACCGACTTTTCCCTCTGTTTCGAAGGCAGAGTCTCGTTGGTTCAGCAGCGGACGCACTTTTGCAGTCATCCACAACTTCTGCTTGGAGCGTGTACAAAGGTTTATTAAGTCCCAGATTTCCAAAAGATTTTAAAATAGTACTGGTCACACATTTCCAACTTTACATTGATCCACTTAAAAACTTCTGTAAAAACAGTAAACAAAATGCAATGGTTCTGCTCTGTAGGTGCACCACGCCCTGCCCACCTTCATCTTTGGGCAAGTACAAGACACTTTGCGGCACCCACTGTAACTTGGTGCCGCAAACTTGACCTTTTATTCTCCCAACTGTCCCTTCCCAGTTTATATGAAAGTCTCTTCTCCCAAGTAAAACCCCCTAGGTATTTAAAACCTTTTTTCCAAAGGAGTCCGTGTCCCAACCGCTAACACACACTCCTCTACACTCACACAGACAAACACACACCACCTGCACACCGTGTCCCAACCGCTAACACACACTCCTCTACACTCACACAGACACACACACACACACACACACACACCACCTGCACACCGTGTCCCAACCGCTACACACGCTCCTCTACACTCACACAGACACACACACACTCACCACCTGCACACCATGTCCCAACCGCTACACACGCTCCTCTACACTCACACTCACACACACACACACACACCACCTGCACACGTGTCCCAACCGCTACACGCTCCTCTACACTCACACAGACACACACACCACCTGCACACCGTGTCCCAACCGCTAACACACGCCTCCTCTACACTCACACAGACACACACACCACCTGCACACTGTGTCCCAACCGCTACACACGCTCCTCTACACTCACACAGACAGACACACACTACCTGCACACCGTGTCCCAATCGCTAACACACTCCTCTACACTCACACAGACACACACCACCTGCACACCGTGTCCCAACCGCTAACACACACCTCTACACTCACACAGACACACACACCACCTGCACACCGTGTCCCAACCACTACACACGCTCCTCTACACTCACACAGACACACACCACCTGCACACCGTGTCCCAATCGCTAACACATGCTCCTCTACACTCACACAGACAGACACACACTACCTGCACACCGTGTCGCAATCACTAACACACGCTCCTCTACACTCACACAGACACACACACCACCTGCACACCGTGTCCCAACCGCCACACACGCTCCTCTACACTCACACAGACACACACCACCTGCACACCGTGTCCCAACCGCTAACACACACTCCTCTACACTCACACAGACACACACTACCTGCACACCGTGTCCCAATCGCTAACACACTCCTCTACACTCACACAGACACACCACCTGCACACAGTGTCCCAACCGCTACACGCTCCTCTACACTCACACACAGACACACACCACCTGCACACCGTGTCCCAATCGCTAACACGCTCCTCTACACTCACACACACACACCACCTGCACACCGTGTCCCAACCGCTAACACACGCCCTCTACACTCACACAGACACACACACACACCACCTGCACCGTGTCCCAACCGCTAACACACGCTCCTCTACACTCACACAGACACACACACACACCACCTGCACACCGTGTCCCAACCACTACACACGCTCCTCTACACTCACACAGACACACACACACCACCTGCACACCGTGTCCCAACCGCTAACACACGCCTCTACACTCACACAGACACACACACACACACCACCTGCACACCGTGTCCCAACCACTACACACGCTCCTCTACACTCACACAGACACACACACCACCTGCACACCGTGTCCCAACCGCTAACACACGCCTCTACACTCACACAGACACACACACACACACTGCACACCGTGTCCCAACCGCTAACACACGCTCCTCTACACTCACACAGACACACACACACCACCTGCACACCGTGTCCCAACCGCCAACACACGCTCCTCTACACTCACACAGACACACACACACCACCTGCACACCGTGTCCCAACCGCTAACACACACCTCTACACTCACACAGACACACACCACCTGCACACCGTGTCCCAACCGCTAACACACGCTCCTCTACACTCACACAGACACACACACACCACCTGCACACCGTGTCCCAACCGCTAACACACGCTCCTCTACACTCACACACACACACACACCACCTGCACACCGTGTCCCAACCGCTAACACACGCTCCTCTACACTCACACAGACACACACACACCACCTGCACACCGTGTCCCAACCGCTAACACACGCTCCTCTACACTCACACAGACACACACACCACCTGCACACCGTGTCCCAACCGCTAACACACGCTCCTCTACACTCACACAGACACACACCACCTGCACACCGTGTCCCAACCACTAACACACGCTCCTCTACACTCACAGACACACACACCACCTGCACACCGTGTCCCAACCGCTAACACACGCTCCTCTACACTCACACAGACACACACACACCACCTCAAGTCAGGTCAAGAAGCTTTTATTGTCATTTCAACCATATATAGCTGATGCAGTACACAGTGACATGAAACAACGTTCCTCCAGAACCCAGGTGCTCCATAAAACAACATAAAACAACAATCACAGAAACAGAAAACACAGGGCCAAGAACTAGTGAAAAGATCCTCGCCACATAAAGTGCATGTGTGCAACTAGTGCCTGCACGCCGTGTCCCAGCCGCTCACACACACAATACTCTACATTTACACACACACACACACTATATCCCAACCACTAACACACAATCCTCTACACTCACACACACACACACACACACACACACACACACACACACACACAGACACTCCTCTACATTTACACACACACACACACACACACACACACACACACACATCATATCCCAACCACTAACACACAATCCTCTACACTCACACACACAGACACTCCTCTACACTTACACACACACCACCCGCACACCGTGTCCCAACCGCTAACACACACTCCTCTACATTCTCACAGATGAGAGGAGAGGAGAGGAAAGGAAAGGAAAGGAAAGGAAAGGAAAGGAAAGGAAAGGAAAGGAGATGAGATGAGATGAGATGAGATGAGATGAGATGAGATGAGATGAGATGAGATGAGAGGAGATGAGATGAGAGGAGATGAAATGAGAGAAGGGGAGATGAGATGAGAGGAAATGAGAAGAGAGGAGAGGAGATGAGAGGAGATGAGAGGAAATGAGATGAGAGGACATGAGAGGAGAGGAGACGAAAGGAGATGAGATGAAAGGAGTTTCTCTTTAAACTGATGTGTGTGCTTTGACCGGTCTAAACCGGAACACTCACAATAGAATTCCTCTGCTAGTGTTCAGCCAATCATTTCATCTCTCTTACGTTGTCCTGCTCTCTGATTGGACGATGGTGGGATTAGTAACCATATACTTAAGGCAATGAAGATAGTCTACAAAAACAACTTACAAAATACTACACACACACACACACACACACACACACACACACACACACACACACACTCAGAACTCAGTGAAAGCCACCTGGTCAGTATTTTAAGGTCTGAGCGTCACATCCTGCTGATCGTAATTAAACTGAACCTGTTCATGCATTTAAAGACATGATGTAGGATTGGTGTGGAGCAGCGACTCATCTCTCATCCGCCATGTAGACATATTCATCAATCCGAAAGCCTGAGGCTGTAATGTTTCTCATTAATTGAGGAGCGAGCCGGTTGGAGGCAATAATCTCCGAGTGAAAGACCTGGGCTACAAACACTAATGAGACGAGATTACAGAGAGTATATAACACTGCAACACGGGGGGATGAGACACACCACCTGAGAGTCATCCATCAGTGAGCGTCTGGACCACTGTACCACTGAAGAAGAAGGAGAAGACCTGAAGAAGGAGAAGGATGGCTCGATGCTGTAGATGCACCAGGCTGTACCTGGCAGGTGAGTGTTATAATGCCGGGTCGCTCACATCTTTTCCTCATCCTGCTTTCATGACTCTGTTGTTTAGAGTAAATATCTCTCTTTTTCCTTTTAGTTTATTCATTCTTGAGTTTTATTCTGCTCAGCAGCAGGGTGTAATATTAAATGCCCCTACTGTCTTTGTGTAAAGTGCAATTCCAATGAAAGCATTTAAATACCTGCACCTTTCACACAGTCACATGTACTGTATACTGCCTTTTAGTAGCTTTGGGTTTCTTCTCTCTTTCTCTCTTTTTTAATTTTTAGCTAAAAATAGGAGGTAGTTTGGTGGTTAAGGGGCTGGTCTTTATATCCAAATGTTGTGAGTTCAAATCTCAGGCAGACCAAGCTGCCACTTTTCGGCCCCTGAGCACAGCCCTTACCCCTGTAACTGCTTAATAACAAATGTACAATTTTCTACCACATTTATGATTGAAATTCCACAAGTTTTATATCTGTCAACATATTGGAGCGGGGAGATATGAAATGTGTTGTGAAAAAGATTGAGATAGAATGAGGAGGAGGTGAACAGGTTAAGATGAGATGAAAAGAGAATTGAAACATCTCAGAAACTCTGATGGTTTTGTGTCTCAGTGAGTGTGTTGATGTGCGTCCTCGTCCACTCTGAGGGAGTCAGTCTGAACGACCTGCTGGACCGAGCGTCTCAACTCTCTGACAAAATGCACTCACTCAGCACCTCGCTCACCAACGACCTGGTCAGTGTGTGTGTGTGTGTGTGTGTGTGTGTGTGTGTGTGTGTGTGTGTGTGTGAGATGTTCTCTCACTAGAGTAGACTGTGTAATACTAGCACATCATTTTTAGCCTGAAAACAGAGCTATTGTATCTGCACTGATCACATCCAGAGAATGGAGTGGAAATATTCAGGTGTGGTTTTAATACATCCAACCCCAATTTTAAAAAGTTTAGACAATGTGTAATAAAACAAACAAAAAAAACATCTAATGTAATTTTACATGTTGAAACTGAGGAAATTCTACCATTTTAAGGAAAAAAATGATCATGTAAAATGTGATGGCTGCAACACGTCTCTACACTTTTTATACCCAATCATCTTTCTGACCTCAATTACCTTACCTAACCCTAACCCTGTTTTAGTTTTGTTTTAATGACATTTACTTTTTCCAGACTTTTGTTATCCCGTCTCAACTTTTTTGAGACATGTTGCAGCATTAACTTCAAAATGACCTTCTTCTTCTTCTTTTGGCTTCTCCCATTAGGGGGCGCCACAGAGGATCATCCGTCTCCATACCCCCTGTCCTCTACATCTTCCTCTTTCACACCAACTACCTGCATGTCTTCCCTCACCACATCCACTTCCTGGTGTCTCCATCCTCAGCATTCTCCTACTGATATACCCCATTTCCCTCCTCTGCACATTTCCAAACCATCTCAATCTCACCACCCTCACCATGTCTCCAAAACGTCCTACATGCACTGTCCCTCTAATAAACTCATTTCTAATCCCATCCATCGTCGTCACTCCCAACAAACATCTCAACATCTTCAGCTCTGCTACCTCCAGCTCCACCTCCTGTCTTTTACTCAATACCACTGTCTCTAATCCATACAACATCTCAGGTCTCACCACAGTCCTATAAACTTTCCCTTTCACTCTCACAGATACTCTTCTATCACAAATCACTCCTGCTATCACTCTTCTCCACCCACTCCACCCTGCCTGCACTCTTTTCTTCACTTCTCTAACACACTCTACATTACTCTGCACTGTTGACCCCAGGTACCTGAACTCCTCCACCTTCAAAATGACCTTGTTGTTTTCTGAAAATGGTACATTTCCTCAGTTTCAGTGTATCATCATGATGTGATTATATTTTATTGTGAAAAGACTGTGGGTTTAGAAGATTTATAAATCATTACATTCTGGTTTATTTGGCTGTTTTTACACAGCAGTCAAATTGTTTGGGAATTGGAGTTGTAGCTGTAGTGAACGTTGTAGATCTACAGAACTATGCTGGTGTACTCTGTGGAGTGAGCATCTGTAGTGAACAGAAAGATGTGAATATAATGGATTTTATTTATAAATAACACTGAAATATTAGAATGTGTAAATATAAAATATATCAGAAAATCTAAC
>NC_060897.1:139167-149167 GCF_014805685.1 Silurus meridionalis
CTTATTGCACATATACAGGATGTCTCACACAAACACACTTCATTTCCACTTCTGAAAGCGAGAAGCTTGAATTCTACTCGTCAAACCTGCATAAATCTCCGAGATGATTTTCACAAACTCATTATTGTGTATAAACATCTTTTTATCACTAAATGTCCTACACTACATTTTGATATTAAACTCATTGATTTTTGTGTTACTATAAAAAAAGCTTCATATGATCCTGCAGCACCCTGAGACCCTTCACCCTGTCCAGCATAGCAGATTTGGGAAAGAAAAGCTTTTCATGTGGCACTTCAGAACTCTCCTGATGAGAAGGTTCACAATGTGCACACGAGAGCACAGTAAAATATCCTGTTTATTCTTTCCTTCTGTACACAAACACACGTTCTACACACCACCCTTCAGAATGAAAAGACAGCATGAAGAATATCAGGTGAAACTGCTAGTGTGTGTGTGAGAGAGAGAAAACAGAGTGAAGAGATCCTGAGTCACAGTCACACACTCCGGCAGGGTCCGACCCGTTCTCTATACAAACTGATTTCTGACACACAAAGCAATGAGACGAATTTTTATCCCAATTTTATTGTTTTATTAAAAAAAAACAAATACAGAAAATTTTATTTCTAAAGGACATAATGGAGCGGTGATGAACACAAACCCAACGTCTCCGTTACACGCAAAAACACTGCCGAGAGGAAAACGAAAGATGTTTGAGATGCTGGGACAAGTCCAGTTCTGTGTGTTTCTCCAACAAACAGGAGGAGATGGACAAAGTGGACGAGGGGGACACTGGTGTTCAGAAAGCAGCTGTGTCTCAGGCATACATCAGGAGGATGAGTTAAACATGATCTCAGAGCACATGCAGCTCCGTGTTCAAGTGCCAACACACACAACCGGGGGCAGGGGGTGGGTTGGGAATTTCCTCCACACTTATGAGAAATAAAACCGTTATTAGAGGGCCCTCTACTGAGCACACCAACACACTGCAGAGGTAAGAACAGGAGCGCTGACACACCCCCACACGCAGCCGGGCTCTGGTTCTGGCCTGAATTAATGACGTGACACGTTTTTAAACACAGAAGATGGTGGATTAGTACAGGGAATTTCAAAAATACACCAATGAGCGATCGCGTTTGCCCCCGAACACACAGACACACGCTGATGGAGAGGAGCAACCAAACCGTCACAGGAGGCTCTTCTTACCGACTAAACGCTAGAAATCAAAACGGGACAGGTGTGTTGCCGTGACAACAGGATCCATGACTGCACAACATTGTTAAAGTGGCTGAACATGAAAACTATGTACAGGTGAGAGGGAGACAGTGTGGGTTACTCTCTGTGTGTGTGTGTGTGTGTGTGTGTGTGTGTGTGTGTGTGTGTGGTGCATTGTTAGCTCAAGTACAGAAAATAACCATGTGTGTAAATATTGCACAATAAAAACGCCTTTGCGTCATCATTGTAATCGGACTCAAAGTGTCCATGTGTGGAATTTGTATAAAAGTCCTTCACTGTCTAAAAGGAAAATGGACACACACACCCACACACACAGATCTCCCTCGGACAGCGACCCCCCCTGCACACACAGCAGACTTAGCGCATCCTGTACTCTGAGGTCTTGGACACCTCACAGAGCTGACCTTTGAAGTCAATGTCTACAGTGAAGTCCAGGTCTCTCTGTAACACACACACACACACACACACACACACACACACACACACACACACACACAAACTTCTCACTCATGTTCTACAAAGAATGCATCTATAAATGGATAAAAATTATGACGTTCAAAATAAGTAGGAGAACTGGTAACTTACATTGTTCTTGACATTGGGTTTCATGCTGATGGTGCCAAAGATCTCCTCTCCCGTCTTCACAGTCAGATAATCATCCAAATAGAAGACCGTCTGCTTCCAGTGAGTGTATGGAGACTCTGGGCCTGAGGAGAAGAAAGAATTCCCAGAGGACACCATCAGGAGGAATGTAGGACAAAGTTCTGACACAATCATACCACTTCAGACTAGGCTTTTGGGATCTAGAACCTAAAGGAGTTCCACAGTGACTCACTTGTTGAGAAGCCGGTTCTCTTGTGGCAGCGTGTGAACTCGATGTTAAAGTAGGTGACCAAAGCGTGGATGTAGTCGTTCCTCTTCACCTGCAGGCAGAAGGGTGAGGTGAAGGACAGGTCCTCAATCTTCACCGTGTAGATGTCTACCTCCTGACACACACAAAACACAGGTTATCAACACGTCCGTGTGTGTTATAAGAGCACATCTTACACATTTAGTTACCTTGATGAGACAGGAGCTGGTGACCAGCTGTTTGGGGTCTACCACATCCACCAAGGGCTCCTTAATGGCCACCTCCTTAATGCAGGACATGTCAAAGCCATACACGTTCTCCCACCCTGATGAAGTCGATAAGAAAAGAAAACATTAAAACAAATGGAGGAAAAATGGGATACAGAGTGAGAGGAACATCCAGTAAAGGCACACAAACAGAACTCACAGTGGATTTTATAGTCCTTGTACTGCCGGTCCTCAATAGCAGTGACGTACAGCGTGGCTCTGTCTGGGAAAATCAGTCCATCAGGTTTCTGTAACACAAACATTCGTTGTACTCATCGTCTGCACATAAACACACACTGCTGTGTGAATGTTTATAAGGGAGAAGAGAGAGAGAGAGAGAGATGTGATGTCTGATCCTCACCAGCCACTTGTCTCGGGCGTAGATGACCGTGTTGAGCATGGACTCATAGAACAGACAGTAACCCATCCATTCAGAGATGATGATATCTACATGATCCACTGGGAGCTCCACCTCCTCCACCTTACCCTTTATTATGGTCACAACTGGAGGGAGGAAGAGAATACATCTCAGGAAGTGGACGCTCATTTACTTATAGGAAAACAAGTAGCCTCTGTGTGTGTGTGTGTGTGTGTGTGTGTGTGTACTGTGATCCAGCTTGTTGGCCTTGACGATCTTCACGGCGTAATCAGATATGCTGCTGCACTCGATCTACAGAATCAGAAACACCAGTTTACAATCTGTACCCTAAATTCAGTGCTGTTCCACTTCTACACCCGGGTAGGGTTCTGTCAGTCTCATCAGCACCACCCCAAGAGCTCACGACCAACTACATCTGTGTATTCAACCAGAACTCATAGCAGCTCTCTAACTCAGGTGGGTGTGGTTTAATGAAAACAGTCACATGACTGGAACAGGGATGTTAATCAAGCTTGTTCATTAGAATATTAGGCCACACCCACCCCAGCAGTTCTAAAATGTGTCTCAAAACTGTATGAGGTTAGAGAGAGCAGAGAGAGCAGAGACAAGCAGTGTGTGTGTGTACACGAAAGAGAGAGAGAGAGAGAGAGAGAGAGAGAGAGAGAGACACTCACTCCGATGACTTTCTTGGCCCCTGCCTTGGCTGCAAACATGCACAGGATGCCTGTACCACTGCCCACATCCAGCACCACTTTATCCTTGAACAGGTGCTTGTTGTGGAACATGGAGTTTCTGTAGGTGAGGGTTCGGACTTCATCCTTCAGCATCTCCTACAGACAGGCAAGAATGACTGTGAGACAGGAGGACACAATAAGAGATTACACAATAAGGATCGGGGCAGGAGCTTGTGGTCCAACCTCATGGATGCCGAAGTGAGCATAGGAGTCGAAGTAGTAGTCCTTGGACGTCATGTCCTCAGCAGCAGGTTTCTCTGAGCTCTCCCCCTGGGACACCTGCAGGGCACCACCACCACATCAAACACTTACAGTAATAATAATAATAATATTATTATTATTATTATTATTATTATTAACAACAACAACAACAACAACAACAACAACAACAGATACACGAGCCTACTGAGCTTAAAGGAATCAATTAAAGTGAGATGAACATCTCCCCCTTCATCTCCATCCCCTCCCTGTAGCCCTGACTAGCTGTTAGCAAAACCACGATGCTGGCGCGTGAGCTAGTAGATAACCAGCGTCCAGCTCTGAAGTGTTCACTGATGTTCTCACTCACTCCGACATTTTATTCAAAAACTCCAGCGGCTGTGACTGTAATCATTTAGACTGGCTAACAAAAAAAACCCATGCGTTTTATCGAATTCATTCGCACCTGTTTTCAGGAAAAGCCCGCCTCCTGCGTTATGATAGGCTGTTCAGTGAAAGCTCCGAGCCAATAACTCCGTGGCTTACCAATGACATCATTGATAGCTCCAACGACTAACCTATCATAGCAAAGAGGCGGGATTTGCCGTAAAACGGGTATGAAAACGAATCCCATGCGGTGAGCAGGTTAGCTAGCGAACTAGCCGGTGTGATTCAGCGAGAAACAGAAACCCGACCGGAACCGGAGGATTACCACTGACAAAAACGTCTAAAACCGGACCGTGTGAAAGAAAACGCGGTGTCTACTTTGAGTGAAGCCGCATCGCGGGAACACAGCAGCGCTAGCGGGTTTTTTCTGAGGTAAACTAGCATTAGCTTAGCGCTTTAAAATGGATGATGCGCAGCACGTAATTAGCACACAGGCTACACGGCGCGTGAGATGGAAACCCTGCTATCGGAAACCTACATCGTAATTAGTCAAAAAAACAACCCGGTTTCTTTCCCCCGGGCAGCTGCGTACGCCGCTGCGCCCGTGTCCGCGCCTCACCTCCATCCGATCCGCCGTCTCCGCCATTTCGCCGATGAATGGAGCGAGGATCAGCGCGCGCTCACACACAACATAAACCTGGCTCCTCCTCCCGCCTCCACACACCCGCTCTCTGATTGGTTGGTGACGGTGTGGGTTCAACCCCTATTATCCCGCTTCTTTTCTTTGAACTCGAGTTCTAATTGGTTGAACAGGAGAATTTTAAACCCCTACTGCGCATGTCCGCTCTCTCACACAGCAAGAACTAAGTAATATGGTGTAAATGTGAGAGTGAAGAATTAAAGCCTGGGATTGTGCTGCTGCAGGAAATAGACCCTTTAGACTTATATACTGTTTAATCATAACATTATGACCTCCTATCTAATATCGTGTTGGTCTTCTTTTGCTGCTGAAACAGTCGTGACCCATCGATCATCACCAGCATGAACTTCTTCAGCAGTTTGAGCTACAGGAGCTCGTCTGTTGGATCGGACCACACGGACCACCTTCGCTCCTCACGTGCATCAATGAGCCTTGGCCGCACGTGACCCTGACGCCCATGCACCAATGTTCCTATCTTTGATAGATTCTGACCACTGCAGACCAGGAATATGCCACAAGAGCTGACAAAATGTTCACCTGCTGCCAGATAAATAAATCCACCCACTAACAGGTGCCATGGTGAAGATCATCAGTGTTCTTCACTTCACCACACAGTGTTATGCCTGATCAGTGAATGAAATGTGTGGAAGCTCAGTGTAGAGAGCGAGTTTCTGTCTTCACTTACATTATAGCAGCTATAAACACTCGTTCCCTCACCCAACTCTTTCTATTCTCTCATCAGTTAAAAGGAGAAATTTACCGCTCATTATGTCTTATTACTAACAAACTGTAGAGACGTGTAAACTCCTCTGTTGTGATAACATCACAGCTCTATCTCTGACTGTTACATAGCACTGTGTCAGTTCACAGCCAAACTCCAACAACCTGCAAACATCACAACTCCCAAACATGACCACTACAGAGCACAGCTCCCACCAGCCAGTGTTCCTCACACACACACACACACACACACACACACACACACACACACACACACACACACACACACACACACTGCTCATCACAACTCCCAAACATGACCACTACAGAGCACAGCTCCCACCAGCCGAGTGTTCCTCACACACACACACACACACACACACACACACACACACACACACACACACACACACACTGCTCATCACAACTCCCAAACATGACCACTGAGCACAGCTCCCACCAGCCGAGTGTTCCTCACACACAGACACACACACACACACACACACACACACACACACACACACACACACACTGCTCATCACAACTCCCAAACATGAGCACTACAGAGCACAGCTCCCACCAGCCGAGTGTTCCTCACACACACACACACACACACACACACACACACACACACACACACACACACACACTGCTCATCACAACTCCCAAACATGACCACTACAGAGCACAGCTCCCACCAGCCGAGTGTTCCTCACACACACACACACACACACACACACACACACACACACACACATACACTGCTCATCACAACTCCCAAACATGACCACTACAGAGCACAGCTCCCACCAGCCAGTGTTCCTCACACAGACACAGACACACACACACACACACACACACACACACACACACACACTGCTCATCACAACTCCCAAACATGACCACTACAGAGCACAGCTCCCACCAGCCGAGTGTTCCTCACACACACACACACACACACACACACACACACACACACACACACACACACACACATACACTGCTCATCACAACTCCCAAACATGACCACTACAGAGCACAGCTCCCACCAGCCGAGTGTTCCTCACACAGACACACACACACACACACACACACACTGCTCATCACAACTCCCAAACATGACCACTACAGAGCACAGCTCCCACCAGCCGAGTGTTCCTCACACACACACACACACACACACACACACACACACACACACACACACACACTGCTCATCACAACTCCCAAACATGACCACTACAGAGCACAGCTCCCACCAGCCGAGTGTTCTTCACACACACACACACACACACACACACACACACACACACACACACACACTGCTCATCACAACTCCCAAACATGACCACTACAGAGCACAGCTCCCACCAGCCGAGTGTTCCTCACACACACACACACACACACACACACACACACACACTGCTCATCACAACTCCCAAACATGACCACTACAGGCACAGCTCCCACCAGCCAGTGTTCCTCACACACACACACACACACACACACACACACACACACACACACATCACAACTCCCAAACATGACCACTACAGAGCACAGCTCCCACCAGCCGAGTGTTCCTCACACACACACACACACACACACACACACACACACACACTGCTCATCACAACTCCCAAACATGACCACTACAGAGCACAGCTCCCACCAGCCGAGTGTTCCTCACACACACACACACACACACACACACACACACACACACACACACACACACACACACTGCTCATCACAACTCCCAAACATGACCACTACAGAGCACAGCTCCCACCAGCCAGTGTTCCTCACACACACACACACACACACACACACACACACACACACACACACACACTGCTCATCACAACTCCCAAACATGACCACTACAGAGCACAGCTCCCACCAGCCGAGTGTTCCTCACACACACACACACACACACACACACACACACACATCACAACTCCCAAACATGACCACTACAGAGCACAGCTCCCACCAGCCGAGTGTTCCTCACACACACACACACACACACACACACACACACACACACACACACACACTGCTCATCACAACTCCCAAACATGACCACTACAGAGCACAGCTCCACCAGCCGAGTGTTCCTCACACACACACACACACACACACACACACACACACACACACACACTGCTCATCACAACTCCCAAACATGACCACTACAGAGCACAGCTCCCACCAGCCGAGTGTTCCTCACACACACACACACTCACACACACACACACACACACACTGCTCATCACAACTCCCAAACATGACCACTACAGAGCACAGCTCCCACCAGCCAGTGTTCCTCACACACACACACTCACACACACACACACACACACTGCTCATCACAACTCCCAAACATGACCACTACAGAGCACAGCTCCCACCAGCCGAGTGTTCCTCACACACACACACACTCACACACTCACACACACACAGCTCAGTTTTGTTCAGTCTCTCTGGCGTTTGTTTCTGTCTTGTTGCTGACACTGTTGATGATTTTGTCTCGTCTCTGTTTTACTCCTGTAATGTAGATTGTGGTTTGTGTCTGTTGCGTGATTTGCAGTAAAGAACTTTTTTACGCTGGCACTGGAGACTCCTTCCATACATCTTACAGAAACATCAATAAACATAAATGCAAATATATAAAAGAATAGACACATACTATAGTATACAGTTTAAACACAACACAATGTATAAACACAAATAAGGAAGCGAGAGACCACTAGTAATTGGTTATGTTCGTATTACAGGTAATATTGCACACAGGTGGTGTTATTGCAGTTAAACAGTAATAACAGTGTGTATTTTGGTGACTGGTTCACTGAGCAGCTCTGATTGTAAAGTCTAATAGCAGCAGGGAGAAAAGATCTTCTGTTTCGCTCCTTCAGGATGTAACAGTGTGTCACTGAAGGAGCTGCTCAGAGTAGAAACTGTTTCATACAGGGGGTGAGAGACGTTCTCCAGCAAAGATGATAGTTTTGCTACCATTCTCCTTCTCCCACCTCCTGTACTGTGTCCAGTGGAATCTCCATGACTGAGCTGGACTTCCTGATCAGCTTGTCCAGTCTCTTCCTATCTGCAGTAGAGATGCTGCTACCTCAGCACACCACTCCATAGAATATGGCTGAGGCCACCACAGAGTCAAAAAGGTCTTCAGTAGAGCTCTCCCTGCACTCCAAAATACCTTAGTCTCCTCAGCAGAAAGCGTCTGCTCTGCCCTTTCTTATAAATTGCCTCAGTGTTGTCTGTCCAGTCCAGTTTGCTGTTTAGGTGAACACCAGGTATTTGTTAGAGTTCACTCTCACAATGTTCTTTCCCTGAAGGTCTGGTGAAGTCTGTAGAAGTATGTAGAGGTCTGTAGAGGTCTGGGTAAGTCTGTAGAGGTCTGGTGGTCTAGTGAAGTCTGGTGAAGTCTGTAGCGGTCTGTAGAGGTCTGGTGAAGTCTGTAGAGGTCTGGTAAAGTCTGTAGAGGTCTGGTAAAGTCTGTAGAGGTCTGGTAAAGTTTGTAGAGGTCTGGTAAAGTCTGTAGAGGTCTGGTAAAATTTGTAGAGTTCTGTCGAGGTCTGGTAAAGTCTATAGAGGTCTGGTAAAGTTTGTCGAGGTCTGGTAAAGTCTGTATAGGTCTGGTGAAGTTTGTAGCGGTCTGGTAAAGTCTGTAGAGGTCTGGTAAAGTCTGTAGAGGTCTGGTAAAGTCTGTAGAGGTCTGGTAAAGTTTGTAGAGGCCTGTATAGGTCTGGTGAAGTATGTAGAGGTCTGGTGAAGTCTGTAGAGGTCTGGTGAAGTCTGTAGAAGTCTGTAGAGGTCTGGTGAAGTCTGTAAAGGCCTTGTGAAGTCTGTAGAGGTCTGTTGAAGTCTGTAGAGGTCTGTAGAGGTCTGGTAAAGTCTGTAGAGGTCTGGTGAAGTCTGTAGAAGTCCGTAGAGGTCTGGTAAAGTCTGTATAGGTCTGATGAAGTTTGTAGAGGTCTGGTAAAGTCTGTAGAGGTCTGGTAAAGTCTGTCGAGGTCTGGTGAAGTCTGTAGAAGTCCGTAGAGGTCTGGTAAAGTCTGTATAGGTCTGGTGAAGTTTGTAGAGGTCTGGTGAAGTCTGTAGAAGTCTGTAGAGGTCTGTAGAAGTCTGTAGACGTCTTGTGAAGTCTGTAAAGGCCTTGTGAAGTCTGTAGAGGTCTGTTGAAGTCTGTAGAGGTCTGTAGAGGTCTGGTGAAGTCTGTAGAAGTCCGTAGAGGTCTGGTAAAGTCTGTATAGGTCTGGTGAAGTTTGTAGAGGTCTGGTGAAGTCTGTAGAGGTCTGTAGAGGTCTGGTAAAGTCTGTAGAGGTCTGGAAAAGTCTGTAGAGGTCTGGTAAAGTCTGTATAGGTCTGGTGAAGTTTGTAGAGGTCTGGTGAAGTCTGTAGAGGTCTGTAGAGGTCTGGTAAAGTCTGTATAGGTCTGGAAAAGTCTGTAGAGGTCTGGTAAAGTCTGTAGAGGTCTGGTAAAGTCTGTATAGGTCTGGTAAAGTCTGTAGA
>NC_060897.1:154167-171667 GCF_014805685.1 Silurus meridionalis
TATCCATCTCCACCAGGTTCTCCCCAGTTTGTCTGTGCCTCTGTGATAACGTGTTTATCAGGATCTCACCGTTCCTCCAGCTGCTCTGCTGAGCTGTAGACGTTACCATGCTGCCGAGGAGGAACAGAAGAGGAACACTATTATAGTGAGCACATGTACTGTACAGTTGTGTAGTAGTGACGCCTCTGTGTAGTTTCTCTGCCCAGAACTCTTATCACAGAACTGCGTTCCCCACCAGAAGACCAACACACTTCTGTGATAAACCGGGGCGTGAGATTGGAACGGCGCTGAAGCGGGAGGTTACTGTATACACGCACGTGCTGCTAGTGGGCGTGGCCTGTCCTGATTAGACATGTTGGACCTCGACTAGACCTTTAAATGTTCAGTGGTGAGATGTTTCATTTCATATTCAAATGAAGAATCTGGAAATAATCCATGGGTTCCTGAAGTTGTGTCCTGAGCAGACGAGTATTTATTTACAAAAATCCCACCTGTTTGTGTTGGATGTGATTGACACCCCTGTGGGCGGAGCTTGATGAACACAGGTGGGAGTCATTGCAATGCTATAGGCAGGCAGGTGATCAGGGTTGGAGAAGGTAATGAGGGTGTTACTGTGTAGAAGATTGAGGATTAGAGTGAAGTGTGTGTGTGTGTGTGTGTGTGTGTGTGTGTGTGTGTGTGTGTGTGTGTGTGTGTGTGTGTGTGTGTTGAGGTTACAGTGTGATGGAGTGGACGTTTCAACGTGACCTTGTGATCCAGAAGAATAAAGTCCATCAGTGTTTATTTTATAGCCTACTGTAAACTGTGTTCTCCAAGTCACTGGGATCATACATGGGTCAGGTGTGTGTGTGTGTGTGTGTGTGTGTGTGTGTGTGGTCATGTGACCTGTATTGAGAAGTGAACCCAGTTTTCCTGTTCCTGTGTGTGATTAGATTGGATTAGATTAGATTAGTTATGTATAAGTATGACTGTATGTATGTTCTTTGAGATCTGAATAAACTTGACTGGTCTGGTGTGATCTGGAGAAACGTTCTTCACGGTGACCTCGAGACTTTTTATTCTGTCCAGAAGCATCTGTAAGTTTTGTTCATCACCATGGTAACAGTTGTATTTGTAGGTGTGGTGCGAGTCTGCGTTCTCGCGGTGTGTTTGAGTCTCACACGTCACTTCCTGTGAACCGGGCAGAGAATTTAATCTTTGACACCTGGACAGGAAGTGACCTCACGCTGAAACACTCGCTGTACTGTGAGTGAAGTGTGCATTGTTTATTCAGGTATTTAATGAGGTGGGCGGGGCTTTAATTCGAGTCTCAGTATTTGACATTAGGATTGCGTGTGTTCATCTACACACTCGTTGTGTTACCATGAGGTTTGTGCACACTAAAATATTGAAGATGCTTCATGATCTACCACACACATGTCCTCCATCAGCTGTGTGTGTGTGTGTGTGTGTGTGTGTGTGTGTGTGTGTGTGTGTGTGTGTGTGTGTGTGTGTGTGTGTGTGTGTGTGTGTGTGTGTGTGTGTGTGATGATTAAATGAAATCCATGCAAGATGTCAGCATGAAGTTAATAGTAAAAAGTTAATTAAATCAGTATAGTCTCTTGAGCACACCCAAAACTGGATAAGATCTTATTTGAGTGACCAACATCAGTGTGTACAAGTAAATAACATCAAATCTGCGTTTAGAGCCACCTCGATGGGAGTGCCGCAGGGGTCTAGTTTGGGACCCTTGCTTTTTAGCATCTGTATATATGATCTCCCTAGAGTGTGTTTGGACGTTGACGTAATCATGGGTGCTGATGATACGGTGATCTTCACTTATGGGGAAAACGAGCTGGAGGTTACTTACAAATTATCCAAAGGAATGCAAAAGTTGTAGAATGGTTGCAGACGTCTTGTCTAACCTTACATTTTGATCTCAATGTTTTTCTCAAATAAACGTAGGTTACATCTAACTCAAAATATTCAAGTAAATGAGCAAAATATTAAAAATGTAAAGGAAACAAAATATTTTGGTCTAATTATTGATTTGAGTCTGGGTTTTAAAAGTCATATAAAAAAACTTGGTAATAAATTGAAATTAAATTTGATGAATTATAAACATATTAGAAATTATTAACTACGGAAGCCTTGAATATATATTATAATGCTATGATTGTTCTGCATCTACTGTATTGCATGTCTAGTTGGTCTCAGGCGTGTAAAACGTCTTTAAAATTACTAGAATCATTCTATAAAAGGGCAATAAAAATTCATGATAAAAAGCCTCGTCAGTACCATCATTGTAATGTACTGAGTAAATATAATATTTTGAGTTTTGAGAACCTCATTAAACATAACCAAATTTAAAATTATCCATAATATTTCTGCTCCCCCATTGTGGAGAGTGCAGCGTTCCAAGATGCAGAACCACTTCTGGTCAACATTCGTTCTTTTATAAAGCAGCAAGCCTTTGGAACACTCTTCCAAATGATATTATTTTATGTACAAACTATAGCACATTTACACGCCTGACCAAACAGTGGCTATTAGCAAAGCAAACGTGTGAGCACTGAATGACTGTGATTTGATCAATGTAGACTGTGAGTGAGTGAGTGCTAGATTCATGAAGTGGAGAGTGTTTTATGATGTGAGTGAAGTAAGGTTTTCTTGTATAACTTCTGTTCAATTATGAAGTGGAGAGTGTTTTTAGTGATTTTATTGATGTGAGTGAAATAATGTTTCCATGTATGATACTGTATGTATTTCATGACTTTTGCAAATGTAACATCTGTCTAGGGACTGCAGGTGGAAATGAGCATTTTTTTGCTATAACCTGGCACATGACATCTCTTCTTTCTCAGACTAATGTTCTCTGTGCATTGTCCCTGATTAAGTACAAATAAACTCATTCATTCATTCAAAAGGCGTGGCCTGTGTGCCTGTCAGTCTCGGTGAAGGAGGCGTGGCCTGTGTGCCTGTCAGTCTCGGTGAAAAAGGCGTGGCCTGTGTGCCTGTTGGTCTCGGTGAAGAGGCGTGGCCTGCGTGCCTGTAGGGCTCGGTGAAGGAGGCGTGGCCTGTGTCCCTGTCAGTCTCGGTGAAGGGGGCGTGGCCTGTGTGCCTGTAAGGCTTGGTGAAGGAGGCGTGGCCTTGGTGCCTGTCAGGCTCGGTAAAGGAGGCGTGGCCTGTGTGCCTGTTGGTCTCGGTGAAAGACGCGTGGCCTGCGTGCCTGTAGGGCTCGGTGAAGGAGGTGTGGCCTGCGTGCCTGTAGGGCTCGGTAAAGGAGGCGTGGCCTGTGTGCCTGTTGGTCTCAGTGAAAGAGGCGTGGCCTGTGTGCCTGTAAGGCTTGGTGAAGGAGGCGTGGCCTGGGTGCCTGTCGGGCTCGGTAAAGGAGGCGTGGCCTGTGTGCCTGTTGGTCTCGGTGAAAGACGCGTGGCCTGTGTGCCTGTAGGGCTCGGTGAAGGAGGCGTGGCCTGGGTGCCTGTCGGGCTCGGTGAAGGAGGCGTGGTTAAGTCTCAGACTGAAATCTGTCAATAATAAATATAAGGATTATATTCAGTGTGTAGTCGTGCTGCTGTAGTCTGCATGTCTGATCTGATGTGTGTTCTGCTTTGTGGTCCTGTTCCTCAGGTAAAAGTAAGGAGGCTGAGATCAAGCGCATCAACAAAGAGCTGGCCAACATCCGCTCCAAGTTTAAAGGAGACAAAGCTCTGGATGGATACAGTAAGAAGAAGTATGTGTGTAAGCTGCTCTTCATCTTCCTGCTGGGACACGACATCGACTTCGGCCACATGGAGGCTGTGAACCTGCTCAGCTCCAACAAGTACACCGAGAAACAGATTGTAAGTGTCTCTCTCACACACACACACACACACACACACACACACACACACACACACAGAGCGGGAGTCATGTGAACCTACAAAGAGCAGAGAGAGATTACAGGTCACTGTACTTTGTACCAACTTTCTTTCTCTTTCTCTCTCTCTCTCTTCCTCTGTCTCTCTCTCTCTCCTCACACTGTCCTCCTGTGGAATGTGATGATGTCAATGGAGCACTTCCTGCCAAGTTGTTGTTTCATGAGTCCTATAAGCTAAAGCTGTCCTGCATTTATCGTGTGTGTGTGTGTGTGTGTGTGT
Organism: Silurus meridionalis; assembly: GCF_014805685.1. Taxonomy (NCBI): domain Eukaryota; kingdom Metazoa; phylum Chordata; class Actinopteri; order Siluriformes; family Siluridae; genus Silurus; species Silurus meridionalis. Next base: position 158,286 of record NC_060897.1, read on the forward strand.
GTGTGTGTGTGTGTGTGTGTGTGTGTGTGTGTGTGTGTGTGTGTGTGTGTGTGTGTGCGCTCGTCAGCCTTGCTTAGGCAAATTAATCAGTCAAACATTTCCCTTTTCCTTGTTTTAATTCTCTCACTCAAGCTTTCTAAAGTGTGTGAGACAGAGGGTGTGTATTTCTACAGCTATATAAATATGTTTTTGAATGTCTTACACACACACACACACTAACAAGGTTTTATTTTTTATTTTTATAGTTTAGTTTTATTACTGGGGATGGCTTTGATGTTTTATCACCCAGGCCTGCTTGAGGGGGGTGTGTGTGAGTGTGTGAGCGTGTGTGTGTGAGTGAGACAGACAGACAGACAGATCTGATCCAGCCCTGAGTTGGAGTGAATAATGAAAGTGATGGTTCTGACTCGGTGCTGTTTATAATAAACGGAGTGATCGTGTTGAAGGATAAACACTGAGCTGGAACACACAGGATGGAGTTCATGTCTGTAATTATGGGTTTTTAGAATAATGTACACACTCAAACACTTTCACACACAGTGACTTCTTTATGACTTCTTCTCTCTGACATTCCTGTTTCTCCGTTTCTCATCTCCAGTAGACTTTAGTGATCTGTGGTGGAAACATCATCACTGGCTCTGATCCAGGAGCTGCTTTCACACCCAGCAGTGTGTACCTCCAGTCTGAATGAGTGCTAGTGCTCGCCAGACCCTTGTAGATTGAATGCTGTGTGTGTGTGTGTGTGTGTGTGTGTGTGTGTGTGTGTGTGTGTGTGTGTGTGTGTGTGTGTGTGTGTGTGTGTGTGTGTGTGTGTGTGTGTGTGTGAGAGATTATCATCTTCTCGGATGTTTATCTGGTCTTTGTAGAGAGATCTCACACACATTAGCTATTGTTCTCTGAGTCTGTGTGGTCTTCAGTGAGGGACATGCTGGAGTCTTACAACTCATTTCTCTGTCTCACACACACACACACACACACACACAGGCCTGAAGCAGTAGTAGGTTAGGAGGCTGCTGGTTCTCTGTCAGATGAACTGCAGTCTAATGACCTCGAGGCCAAAGTGCAGCAGTCTGTGTTCCTGCCACCTGCTTCCACCCTGAACACACATGAGTGCAGCTTCATGCAGAATCAGTGCACTACTTCCTGTTAGAGGTTCAGTGATGGTGATGGTACTGATATCGATATCTGGTTTGGATTGAAGTCACAGATAACCGATTAATCAACCGAGTTTTTAAACTGGATACTGAATAAAAACACACTTCATATAAAACAGTACTGAACTTTATTACACACAATAAAAATACTGACTCCTGAAAGTGTGCAGAACTGTTCTGAATAAATTAATAAATAATAAATATAATCTCGTGTTTAGTCTCGCGTCTAAAACCACACACGGAGTATTCCAGCTGTTCGATCTCCACATCCCACACGCTATTGTTTCCATAGTAACGGCTCGTTCTATCTGACGGATTGAAAGGGAAATATTTCGGAGGGTTTGTGTAAGCGTTAAAGAAGGAGACTCCAGTTCCAGTGCTTCAGATCAGTCTTTAGAGTTTCTCTTTACACTGCTGAAGATCAACATGAAGTCTCAGGGAGTTTTTCCTTTACCACAGTCACCACTGTCTCACTCTTTCGGGAGAAACATCTCAGCAGTAAACATGTTTATAACCTCTTTAACCCTAACCCTAGTGCTCTACAAACACACTGTGTGCAGTTCCAGGATAAGAATCATCTATAGGATGAGATGATCACACAACATACTCACTTTAATCCAGAATCACATCAGATCAGATCATCACCCAAAACATGTCCAACTGCAATATGCATGAAAATGTCAATGATTTTCTGTCCTGTGACTAATATTTTAATCTTTCTCCCTCCCTCCCTCCCTCTCTTTCTCCCTCCTCCATCCCTCCTCCCTCTCTCTCTCCTCCCTCCCTCCCTCCCTCCCTCCCTCCTCTCTTTCTCCTCCCTCCCTCCTCCTCCCTCTCTTTCTCCTCTCTCTCCTCCCTCCTCCTCTCTTTCTCCCTCCCTCCTCCCTCCCTCCTCCCTCCTCCCTCCTCCCTCTTTCTCCCTCCCTCCATCCCTCCCTCCTCTCTTTCTCCTCCCTCCTCTCTTTCTCCCTCCCTCCTCTCTCTCTCTCTCTCTCTCTCTCTCTCCTCCCTCCCTCCTCTCTCTCTCTCTCTCTCTCTCTCTCTCTCTCTCTCTCTCTCTCTCTCTGTATCAGGGTTATCTGTTCATCTCGGTGTTGGTGAACAGTAACAGTGAACTGATCAGGCTGATCAATAACGCTATAAAGAACGACCTGTCGAGCAGGAACCCCACCTTCATGTGTCTGGCTCTGCACTGCATCGCTAACGTGGGCAGCAGGGAGATGGCCGAGGCCTTCGCTGGAGAGATTCCACGCATCCTGGTGGCAGGGTGAGAAAACCAAACCACAGCTCAGGGCAAAAGCAACGGATTTACAGGGAGTTTATAAAAGTCTGTGAGCAAAAAATAGCTACAGAAGACATGGAGAGGGAGGGAGAGAAGGAGAGAAGGGGGCAGGCTTTCAGAAACATATCACCTTCCATATAGATGGTGGTGGGGGCAGATCTTATGAACCTAATCGATTATAAATAATAAATATAATATAGCGCTCTCTGTGCAGCACGTAGTTTTAGGTATAAAACAAAGCGCGTGAGCTCAGTGGTTCACCTCTAGAGGACGCTCTCTCATAATGACAGCAGACTGGAAGCTGGGAAACTCCCGGTATGGATTTAGTGATCAGTTATCAGCTGTGATTTAATCCAAAAAATATAAACTCTTGTCAATCAAAACTGTATTGCAGGTACAGTAATGTGTTTGACACTGTGTGTGTGTGTGTGTGTGTGTGTGTGTGTGTGTGTGTTTCAGGGACACGATGGACAGTGTGAAACAGTCAGCTGCTCTGTGTCTGCTGCGTCTGTATAAGACGTCTCCGGATCTGGTGCTGATGGGAGAGTGGACCTCCAGAGTGGTGCATCTACTGAACGATCAGCACATGGTGAGTCTGTGTGAGAGCACACACACACACACACACACACACACACACACACACACACACACACACACCCCAACTATGCAGGGGTGGTCCCTGTGCAGGGGGTAAAGGGTCCCGTTCGCACCACATATTTATACAGACTCAGCAGATGAGATGGACGAGTCGCTCCTTTGTACTGTTTATACTCAGAATGAGTTGAAGTGCAGGTCAGGGGCAGGAAATATTAGTAGCAGGTGGTTCTCTATAACGATGGATACGTTACCACGACCTCATCACGAGTCAACAGTCGTACAGAGGGTACTGTGACGGTGTTTCCTGCTTCATGCTGATTTATGCTTTTTATTTTCTGCTCTAAACTGATGGGTTTCTTCTCTGCACCTCTGACGTATCCTACACCGTACGCTGCTGCCTGTGCCGCACAATCTTCAATATTTTTACCATTTTTTATATCGCTCTCGTCGTCGTGCGATCGCAAACTCGTACCATCGTAACTCGGGAACGTTTAAGGTGCACCAGGTGAGATTTCACTAATCTGTTTTGTTTGGTTTGATGTGTGAATAATTTTCATCTGTATTCATTAAGCTCCGCCCACAGGACCTACACTGGCCAATAGAGACCATGTCCACATAAATATGAAAACGCAGTGTGGACTGAGTAAAAACAGAGGCTTTAGAAAGCGATGACATGATTTACTCGTTGCCGCGACAACCAAAGTGCCGGAAAGTAAATAAACAGCATAAAAGTAAATAAAATTGTCTTTGTGAAGTACAGAGACGTGAGCGTTTTCACACGTTTCAGTGTGGATGAGCAACTTTTGGGAAACGCTTGTTTACTACCTTTTACTCACGTCACTCACGTTTCATCTGTTGTTTATTTTACCTGTGTTCTACAGATTATTTCTACAAATAAAAATAATTCTAGCAGTTTTAATGTGCGTGTACGTGTGTGTGTGTGTGTGTGTGTGTGTGTGTGTGTGTGTGGTAGAGGATGAAGGTGTTTATTACTAATTCAGGTAACTGTATACAGGTTGTGTATTTGTTTTGTGTATTTAGTGTAGTGGTGGGATATTTATGGTGTTTGGCAGATCCCCTTATTCAGAGTAACTTCTCATTCATATAACTGAGCAGTTAAGGGCCTTGCTCAAGGGCCCAGTAGTGGCAGCTTAGTGGAGCTGGGATTTGAACTCTAAACCTTCTGATCCAGCACCTCCAGGCTACCTCGGTTGGGCCCTTGAGCAAGGCCCTTAACCCTGTTTGCTCTAGAGGTGCTGTATCATGGCTGATCCTGTGCTGCTGAGATATGGGATAAGATCATGATTTATCTGTACCTGTTTGTGTTTGTGTAGCTGAACACCAGTGTGTAGGTGAAGTGAGAGGTGTTTACATGTAGTTTATTATAAAAGCTACATTCTCCTGTTTACACTCTGCTCCTCAGGAAGCAGGTTTATTTACTGTGCAGGTTGTGGCTCAGTAAAGAGCAGCAGCTGAAGAAGTCTGGTCTCTTTCAGTCTTCTACAATCTCTTCCAAACACCTGCACGTTATAAACATGTTCCTCATTCTGTCTCGTGTGTGTGTTCCAGGGTGTGGTGACTGCAGCCATCTCCCTCATCACCTGCCTCAGCCAGAAAAACCCAGACGAGTTTAAGACATGTGTGTCCTTGGCCGTGTCCCGTCTCAGCAGGGTGGGCCTCTCTAACACACACACACACACACACACACACACACACACACACACACACGCACACTTATTGCTGTGTGTTTTATTAAACGCATGTCTCTTGGTTCAGATCGTGTCCTCGGCGTCCACCGACCTGCAGGACTACACCTATTATTTCGTCCCTGCTCCCTGGCTGTCCTGTAAGCTACTGCGTCTCCTGCAGTGCTACCCTCCTCCTGAGGATGGCGCTGTAAAAGGCCGTTTGGTGGAGTGTCTAGAGACGATTCTTAACAAAGCCCAGGAACCTCCAAAGTCCAAGAAGGTGCAGCACTCCAATGCCAAGAACGCCATCCTGTTCGAGGCTATCGCTCTCATCATTCACTATGACAGGTGAGTGTCCTGTGTCCCCTCCTGTGTCCTGTGTCCCTCCAGTGTCCTGTGTCCTCCAGTGTCCTGTGTCCTGTGTCCCTCCAGTGTCCTGTGTCCCTCCAGTGTCCTGTGTCCCCTCCAGTGTCCTGTGTCCCCTCCAGTGTCCTGTGTCCCCTTCAGTGTTCTGCACATCACGTTCACATAGTTTAATTTTTACCAATTATAGGTAGATTTATGTTCATTTATCCTGTGTGTGTGTGTGTGTGTGTGTGTGTGTGTGTGTGTGTGTGTGTGTGTGTGTGTGTGTGTGTGAGACAGTGAGCCGAACCTGCTGGTGCGTGCGTGTAATCAGCTCGGTCAGTTCCTGCAGCACAGAGAGACTAACCTGCGCTACCTGGCCCTCGAGAGCATGTGTACACTCGCCAGCTCCGAGTTCTCCCACGAGGCCGTCAAAACACACATCGAGACGGTCATCAACGCTCTCAAGGTCAGCACACACACACACACACACACACACACACACACACACAGCAGTGTGGTTAGGAGTGTCAATGTTCATCATGTCGTTCATTTCCACCAGGGGCCCTAAACAGTTTTCTGTGAGGGCCACGTAATTATTGCTGGTGGGGTTTAATGGGGTCTGGAACAGGAAATGCCGCGGGCCGGAGTGACTAACAGTATTATTGTGGGAAATTTTATTATCATTTTAAATGTATTTATTTTGTCTCCTAATGCTGGATTACTGTACAGACACGTGAGCATCACTTTTCACACACCTATTAAAAGTGCATTATTACTATTATAATGACATTTCAGCATATTCATGACTAGTGAAATCAATAGATTTACGTGTGGTTGGTGTGTGAATCCAATAAATTATTAGGCTTCGTTAATAACTAGAGGTCGAGTGATAGTGGATTTTACAGATACTGATTGCTAGTTTAGATCCAGTAATCTATTAGACAATTTCTTTAAATGGATACTGGATAAAAACAAAATTTAACTGCACTTTACTGCACAGAAGTAAAAAAGTACCGTAATTTCAGACTATTAAACGCACCCAAATATAAGCCACACACAGTGAATTTTACAAAGATGTTTATTTTGAACATAAATACGCCGCACCTGTCTATAAGCCGCAGGTGTCTACACTGAAACTAATAAACTTTACACAGGGTTTAATGAAAGACAGTGTCTGTTACACGGCTTGTATCTAAACAGTAGCCTACCAAGAAAGTGATTGTTCACCGTCTTCCTCCTTCCTTTCACAACTATTTCTCTCGAGAGTTTATCTTTTGGCATCGTCATGAGTTTAAAAATCACCATCGGTGAATCTTTTCTCCCGATGCCGTGCAGCTCAGAACACAGGTGAAGTGTGTTTTCATGCCCGGTTGTTTTCAGCGTGACGAATGATTCACATTTCCTGTAGACAGTCCGAGTGAGCGGCAGGTCAAACCTCAGAGGAACATCATCCATATTTATGATGTGGTGCGGCCCGATTCAGTGGAAGTGCATCTGATTTAATATAAAGAGTTTCATTGGTTTACCTGAACCCATTCTGTAATTTCATTGGTCTAATGTTATGGGGTTCAGTTTTTTGGCTTGAAGTTTGTGAAACCGGGAAAAACCCAGGAAAAATCCATAAATTAGCCGCTTGTTGTTTAAGCCGCGGGGTTCAAAGCATGGGAAAAAAAGTAGCGGCTTATAGTCCGAAAATACGGTACTAATGATGAAAACGTGCTAAATGTAATATGAATATCGCAGTCTCGCGTGTAAGCGCAAACAGCACGTAGTGTCGGTGATTGTCCTCTAGAGGCCGCTCTCATACTGACCGTGGACTACAAGCTGGAAAAACTATTGGTATGGATTTTTGTCGATAGATGATATTTACAGCCATCAACCATCAGTCCCTCCACCTCGATTAATAACGAAGGGACATTTCAGTTTGAAAGCCAACCTTTATTATCAAATACAGATCTGATACGAGTAAAATTTATATTTACAATTATATTTTCTAAATATGTCTTTGGCATTGTTCAGTGTGGTGGGGGCCGTAGTTTGGGGACCCTGAGTTTTTCAGTCTCTTGTTTTCCTAAAATCTTCCCCACATTGCGGTAGCGTTGTAGATCTTTCCTCACTGTAGGAAAGGAATTCAGTTATTTCACACTTCACCACTAGAGGGAGATACACAGTTTTCATCACAGTGCACTGTCCCCTATCAATAGTATAAAGAGACAGAACACTGAGCAGCTGCAGATCATTTAACATCACGCAACCTACCGAACAGCCGCTAGCAGATGATCGCAACAATCACACACGAGATCAATCCTAAACCCAGTCAAGTTTAAATGTTCTGAATCCTGAACCGTGTTTTTACTGAGGCGCTGGGGGGAGTACAAGCTCCTGATCAGCGCACACCAGATAGTGAAACTCTCTTACCATTAGACCTTCGAGCTGGAGAGTAAAGTTCCTTACACTCACTGCCCTCAGAGTTTAGAGACAGATTAGACTTCTGAAAGGAACTAAAGTTCTCCACAAAGCTGCCTGAGGAGACACCACATGTGCACCATGATAAAGTGAAACTTCACACGTCTCCTCATCACCTCCATCTCTTTCTGTTCTGCCTGTGAATAATAAGAGTGTGGATGTGTTTATTAGTGTTCTTCTGTCCATCTAGACGGAGCGTGACGTCAGCGTACGTCAGAGGGCTGCAGATCTGCTGTACGCGATGTGCGACCGCAGTAACGCTAAGCAGATCGTAGCCGAGATGCTGAGTTACCTGGAGACAGCGGACTATTCCATCCGCGAGGAGATGGTGCTGAAGGTGGCCATTCTGGCTGAGAAGTACGCAGTGGACTACTCCTGGTACGTGGACACCATCCTCAACCTGATCCGCATCGCCGGCGACTACGTGAGCGAGGAGGTCTGGTACCGCGTCATCCAGATCGTCATCAACCGCGACGACGTGCAGGGCTACGCCGCTAAGACCGTGTTCGAGGTACACACACACACACACACACACACACACACACACACACACACAAATAGAATACAGTTTTTCCCCTAAACTCTATTTCGGGATTGTTCACTTGACCTCTGACCCCAGGCCCTACAGGCTCCAGCGTGTCATGAGAACATGGTGAAGGTCGGGGGTTACATCCTCGGGGAGTTTGGGAACCTTATTGCTGGAGATCCTCGTTCCAGGTGAGTTCTGTACCTGCCCTGCCTTTTTTCTCCCAACCTTCTGGAACACACCTGAGGAGACCTGCCTAATAATAATAATAATAATAATAATAATAATAATATACATCTATAATTCTCTCTCTCTCTCTCTCTCTCTCTCTCTCTCTCTCTTCCCCCAGTCCGCTGGTTCAGTTTAATCTGCTCCACTCGAAGTTCCACCTGTGTTCGGTTCCTACTCGTGCTCTTCTCCTCTCAGCTTACATTAAGTTCATTAATCTGTTCCCTGAGACGAAGAGCACCATCCAGGAGGTTCTGCGCTGCGACAGTCAGATCAGGAACAGTGACGTGGAGCTCCAGCAGAGAGCCGTGGAGTATCTCAAACTCTCCTCCATTGCCAGCACTGATGTTCTGGTGAGATCTTTCTGTGAAGCTTCACCCACTGGCATCCTACCATCAAAATGTTATGGAGTTAATGATTAATACACCACAGAACCTTCAAGTGTGTGTGTGTGTGTGTGTGTGTGTGTGTGTGTGTGTGTGTGTGTGTGTGTGTGTGTGTGTGTGTGTGTGTGTGTGTGTGTGTGTGTGTGTGTGTGTGTGTGTGTGTAGGCCACAGTGCTGGAGGAGATGCCCCCGTTCCCTGAGAGAGAGTCCTCCATCTTGGCCAAGCTGAAGAAGAAGAAGGGTCCGGGTGCGGTTTCTGGCACAGAGCTGGAGGACGGAAAGAGAGAGGGAGGAGAGCTGAACGGGGGAGGAGGAGAGCGGCCTGGAGATGGATCTGCCATCGCAGCATCCAATGCAGTGAGACACACACACACACACACACACACACACACACACCACCAGGCCTGGTGTAGGATTCATCACTCAGCAGAAACACACACTCAGGAACAGCACTGCTGTGTTCGCACTTCAGTAGGAAATGAGTCGGCGTAAATACCAGCTCTCCTTACAACAGAAAGGGAAGTCCCTCAATTTTTCCACACACACACACACACACACACACACACACACACCATCTTGTCCATGAACTCTTGACAGTGGACAGTTTCTCTGTATGAAACGCAGCCTTTATTCATCACATAAATGTGCCCATTCCAGTCTCGTCTTAACTCACTTTCTCCACTCAAATATCAGTAGATTCTCATTTTAAGACTTTCATGAGATTTGATGTGAACTGAGTGGCAGCTGAATTAGTGGCATCACAAGTGTGTGGACCAGTTTGCTTGCTGGGTCGCTGGAGTTGTTGCGAGGTGCACGTGTGACGTTTCAGACCGCTTTGTCACGTCTGACTGAGGTACTCGTACGCCGTATGATGTCACATGAGTGTTAACCGGGGACATGACAAAACGTTTAGCACAGAGGGGGAATTCAGTGCTGGATGTGCTGATATCATGTGACCTTATTGGCCCCGCCCCCTCAGACGTATTGAACCGCTCGTGTTACTGAGGTGAATCACGTTTTTATGCTTTGCTCAGAAGACGGTGTGTATCCGGTGACGTGTCAAGCACCACTCACGTGTTCTTCAGGAAATGTCACATACTTGTTTATAGGGGATTATTTTTGTGTTTTAAATTTCATTAATGCAACTGAACAGCTATGGAGTTAGGGGCCATGCTCAGGGGCCCGGGATGGGATTTGATCTCACCTTAACCAGTAAACCATCCCCTCCACAGATGTTCATGATTACACACAAAATCAACAAGAGATTAGATTCCATTTTTTTTCCCAACTATATTAAAGTTCCTTGTTATCGGCTCACCTGCAGTTTAGTAAATTCCCAGTTTATTCCTGTTAATTCCCACATATTCCCATGGAAAGTTTCCAGGCCTGAAATGTGCTGTAATTTTGCAGCTCTAAACACAACTGAGTGCAGTCATGTGACTTTAACTGAATCCTGTCACATTCTCTGTGTGTCTCAGTCCACTCCGTCTCCTTCAGCCGATCTCCTCGGTCTGCGCTCCGCTGCCCCCGTAAGTGTGGCCCCGCCCAGTGCAGGCAGCCTATTGGTGGATGTGTTCTCGGAGGCGGGGCCTGCTGCTCCGGCCGCTGTGGTCAGTGAGGATGGTTTCCTCAGGTGAGTAACTGTTTGTAGTAAACACTCTGACGCTGTAGTGCCTCGTCATACTGTCTGCTCTTCTGTGCTTTCACTTCTCTGTTCGTGTGTGTGTGTGTGTGTGTGTGTGTGTGTGTGTGTGTGTGTGTGTGTGAGATCTGGTTTACCTTACTCTGTATGTGACTGTCTTTCTTTTTCTCTTGCTTTTTTTTCTCTTTTCTCTCTTTTCCTCCCTTTTCTGTGTTCCTATCTGTGTGTGTGTGTGTGTGTGTGTATCCCTCTTTGTCATCGGGCTATGGCAGAGATCTGGAACCCCCTACTGAGAGCTCTGACTCCTATTTGGCTGAGGGTCCTGGGGACTCTGAGTAAGAGGCCAGTGGTTGGCTAACGTGTCCATATGCACACACACTTCACGTGACTGTACACAGGTTTCCATCCCGGTGCTTATACACAGCGTTTCATCTCCTGTAGCATTGTGTGGATCAGTGCAGTGAAGGCGGCATGTGACCCCCTGTAGTGTTCCCCTGTGAGAACGGTTTCACTGAGGGACATCAGGCAGATGATTGGTTGAAGCACTTTAGAGATTAGATATTTACTGTGCACGTGGTTCCTCTTCGGCGTTCTCAGGTTGGTGAAGTTGTCTTCACATGTCCTCTGCATGAACACTTTCTCCGTAACGCACCACATTAAAGCTGAAAGGATCCTGGAATTCCCCGTTCAGTCCATTTAACTCCACATGGAGCACTGTGTTTCCCACGGACCGTTATTACAGACGCACCGCTAAACTCTGAAGAGCTCTGGACAGGTAACACAGAAGCATGAAGGAACAATAGAGGACTGGAGATAAAACAGCGAGCAGTGAGGAGAAGATTCAGGACAGAAAACACCAGAAAGTTTTTAAAACTTGGGATCATTTCAATCTAAAAGATAAAGAAACACGGTACAGGGGTACAGGGGTACAGTGGTACAGGGGTGCAGGGGTGCTGGGGTACAGTGGTACAGGGGTGCAGGGGTACAGGGGTACAGGGGTTAGGGTTAGGTCCATGTTCAGTCCTTTACAATCGATTTTTCTATTTGTATTTATACACTGCGTTCAAAACGTCCCTGCATCACACACTGAACACCAAACCCAAAGAAGTCTGCATGCTTCAAAATTGCCTTCGATCCGTTTGTGTACGTGCGCTCTGACGTGTGTTTAACACGTGTGTATGGAGGATGGAAACCTTCCTGGTGATTATTCGCCAGAACTTTGTATCGAAGTTGTTGTTAACGTTGCCGTAGTAACCACAGTGTGTCTGTATGTGGTGTTTGTGCTGAACTGTGTGTGTGTGTGTGTGTGTGTGTGTGTGTGTGTGTGTGTGCTGAACTGTGTGTGTGTGTGTGTGATGTGTTGTTAATCTATGCTGTGGCCAGAGCAGGGTTTTATCACTCACACTAACCCTCTGCTTTTATTTTCTCTCCCTCACTCCTTCTCTCCACCTGCATCATCAACTCTCTGGCTGTTTTTTGGCTGCTGCTCGTTTGTTGTCCTTCTCTTCATTCCCCCTCACATGCATCCATCCATCTCTAAACTGTTGGCTTGTCTTATCCATCTCATCGTGGGGGTTTTTCTCCTCTCCCTCATCCCTCACTCCATCGCTCACTCATTCTCAGCTCTGCTCCTCCTTCTGTGGCCTCTGAAGATCCCACTCCTCCTCTACCTGAGTCAGACGAGCTGCTTAACAAGTAAGAGTTGCACCTGGGGCCCTGTCTCCTAACACCTGATCTCATTTAGGACTGTAATGCATGTGGTGCTGTGGCTGGTCTCTCCCTCTGTCTGTCTCTCCTCTCTCTCTCCTCTCTCCCTCCCTCTGTCTCTCCTCTCTCTCTCCTCTCTCTCTCTCTCTCCTCTCTCCTCTCTCTCTCCTCTCTCTCTCCTCTCTCTCTCCTCTCTCTCTCTCTCTCTCTCCTCTCTCTCTCTCTCTCTCTCTCTCTCTCTCTCCTCTCTCTCTCTCTCTCTCTCTCTCTCTCTCTCTCTCTCTCTCTCCTCTCTCTCTCTCTCTCTCCTCTCTCTCTCTCTCTCTCTCTCTCCTCTCTCTCTCTCTCTCTCTCTCTCTCTCTCTCTCTCTCCTCTCTCTCTCTCTCTCTCTCTCTCTCCTCTCTCTCTCTCTCTCTCTCTCTCTCTCTCTCTCTCTCTCTCTGTCTCTTAAATACAACCCAAATTCCAAAAAGTAGGGACACTGTGTAAATAGTAACGCATTACTCATATAAACCCATATTTTATTCACAATAAAACTTCAAATGTTTAAATTGAATTTATGCCATTGTGAGGAAAAAATAAGGTCATTTAGAATTTGGACCATGTTGAACAGGATCATGTTTCCCACTGTGTAACATCACATCTTCTGTCTGTGTACATCTGGGACCTGAGGAGAGCAGTTACTGAAGATCTGGGAGAGGAATGTTGTTCCATATGTGTGTGATACAGGATTCTCGCTGCTCAACAGTTCTGGGTTTCCTTTGTTGTGTTTTTCGTTTCATGATGCACCAAATGTTTCTCTTTCTCCCTCCTTCCTGCTTTCTCATTTATTCCCTTTTTCTTTGCTCTGTCTACACCTCCATCTCTATACCTCTCTCTTCCTCTATCTCTCTCTACTCTTCCCTCCCTCTGTCTCCATCTCTCTCTCCTGTAGGTTTGTGTGTAAGAATAATGGGGTACTGTTTGAGAATCAGCTCCTTCAGATTGGTATTAAATCAGAATATCGCCAGAACCTCGGTGAGTAACAGAGCAAACTGTAATCCACCTGCACAGAACACACACCAGGTTTCTCACGTGTGTGTGTGTGTGTGTGTGTGTGTGTGTGTGTGTGTGTTTGCAGGGAGAATGTACTTGTTCTATGGCAATAAGACATCAGTGCAGTTTATAGGCTTCACAACCACTGTTAGCTGCCCAGGAGAACTTCAGTCTCATATCCTTTACTACACACACACACACACACACACACAGGTAACAGACAGGTGTGTGCCAGCTGTAGTGTGGTATCTCCTTGACTGAGCTCACAGCTGAATGTTCAGCTGAAGCCTGTGGATCCTCTGGTGGAAGGTGGAGCTCAGGT
>NC_060897.1:179167-181667 GCF_014805685.1 Silurus meridionalis
CTCTTCGTTTTGATGGTTGTGTTGCCTGGGTTTCAGGCATTCCATTAGAGGTGTGTGTGTGTGTGTGTGTGTGTGTGTGTGTGTGTGTGTGTGTGAGTGAAGGATCATGCAGGAGAAGACGAATAAACACAGAGCAGAGTAAGAGCAGGTTCTCCTGAGCACTGAGGCTCTGCTTACAGAAATGATGTTTTCTATTTGTTTGTCAGCTGAAGGAGATCCTGAGCTGTAATGACTGAATAACAGGGGAAAGAGAGAGAGAGAGAGAGAGAGAGAATAAGTGAGTCCTCCAGCACTCGTTCCTCACACACTGTACTCAGGTCAGTGTCTCTGAAGTTACACTACACTGAGGCACTGAGTGTCACAGCTCTGGGATCAGGTCTGACCACACATCCAATTCTCCGTCACGTGTGTGAGAGAGCGAGTGGGTTTACACTGCCATCAGAGGGACAAAGGTTTCACAGGAGCTCTCAAACACGGCTCCACAAAACACAGCTCCACAAAACACTACACAGATCATCTGCAGATACGTTACTGTAACAGCACTTATCTCTGAACACTAGTGGCTGAAGTTCAGGACTCACACACACACACACACACACAACAAGGCAGAACTCTGTCTCTCCACTCTATTTCGTGTGTGTGTGTGTTGCAGCTCAGCAGTAATTTTTTTTGGACTGCACTGAAAACAACAGAAATTTCACTGCTAATTGAAATGTACCTGCTGCTCATCAACTCAATTTGCAGAGTAAAATTCGAAGCTGAAGCTCCACAGGAACAGCATCAGGCTTCAGACCAGAACATCTTCCTAAATCTGTTCTCAAAAGTAGTTCAGCTTTTTTTTACTCTTTACCTGAATCTCTACGCCATCAGACTCTTGGCTCCTGTAACAGTGAAGGAATAGCAGATAAAATCTCGCACACACACACACACACACACACACACACACACAGAGTGGAGAAAGATTAGAGACCTATCAGATTAAAGCAGCTGTCAGTCACAGGAACAGTACTGTGTGTGTGTGTGTGTGTGTGTGTGTGTGTGTGTGTAAGAAAGGATTTATTGGAGATTTATGAGACATTGGTGTCGTTAGTTAAATGAAGTCACTGCTCTCCTTTACTGCACTTCTGCCGTGACGTAATGATGGGACTTTGTCATTGTAGTGTAGAATCATGTCATAATGTGTGTGCGTGCGTGCGTGAGTGTGTGTTTGGTGTGTGTCTTTGCAGTATCCGCTAGCTAATGCAGCCCCAGTGTATCGGTGTTGAACCTGTCAGATACCTGTGTTAGATAAAATTTACTCTGTACTGAATAATGTGAAAGTAAAACTATGCCATATACTCAACCAATGCCTCCACTCGTCTGTCTGTCTGTCTGTCTGTCTGTCTGATTGTCTGTTGAAGTGCACAGGAACACAATTTGTAACACATCTGCTGCACATGTGGAACAGTATGATGTTAGTAAAAGCGTTTCCCTGTGCAGCAGATCAGACACGTGGTGTTCAGTGTTTAATGTTTAGTCACTGTAGTGATTCTGATTCTAAGTGCAGTTGAACAGAAGCAGCATTAGGACCAGTTCAGACCCCGTGTTGAGTTCTTTTATAGTGAGATATCATCTGTTCTGTCTTTAGTGTGAAACTGAAAAGATCACTAGTGCATGTGTAGAGTTTAACCTGGAATTACACTCCTCACTGTCTATAACTCTCTCAGTCTGCAGCATCAGATTTTCACTTCAATTCACTTTAATGTCTGTAGTGTTTCTAATAATGGACGTTGTCTCACAGCAACTTCACACAGATAAAGTTATAACGTATAAAAGAGTGTAGAAGTTTAGTGTCTGTTTGATACTTATAAGTTTATCTCTGACGAGTGATCCAGCGGTGACTGTGGTGAAGGAAAAACACAGACTTTGAGGAACATACCTTGAGAGGTACCAGACTTAGAACAGGACCCATCCTCATCCTCAACACTGCAGAACTGTTCACGCAAATTGTGGTCCTGAGCACATTGTAGCGGACTGTAGATATTAGAGTCCAAATTCATTATCGAAGTAAGAGTGAGGAGACGACAGCATCCAAATATCCCAGTTCACCAAACACTCCATATCCATGATCCCTCCAGATCTGCTCCTTTACCTCACAAACACCTACTGACTAAAGACTCCACTAAATAAATGTGTGTTCAGCCTCGACCTGAACACTGAGACTGTGTCTAAGTCCCGAACACTGATTGGAAGGTTGTTCCATAACTGTGGGGTTTATGATAGAAACATCTGCCCCCTGCTGGAGTCTTCATTATTTGAGGTACCAACAAATAGCCTGCACCTTTTGATCTAAGTAGGCGTGGAGGATCATACTGGTACAGAAGTTCACTCAGATACTGCGGTGTGAGAGCGTTAAGTGTTTTATACGTCAGTAGTAGTATTTTATAATCAATGGAAATGCATCAGGAGATAAAACTTGATCATAATCAAAATCTTTATTGATCCTGGAGGGAAATTGTTC